>NC_056731.1:634581780-634689280 GCF_019279795.1 Protopterus annectens
ACAGGACCCAAGACTTTGTTAATCAAGCCGACTGAGGGCAACCTGCCAGCGGATTACCCAAATGTAATGACTCCAACAGTGAAACACGAAGAACATCAGCTGTGGTGTTATTCCTATAGCCAATGGCATGGCAACACACTCCTATAACTGAGTACTTCATGTGGGCATTGCCCCTTATCCTTGCTTGTGAGGAGAATTTCATGGAAGTGTGTGAACAACAGCATCACAGAGGGTAATTGGAAATACCTCTTAAAATGAAAACTGTGGAGACAGTCCAACAAACTGGGGGAGAATGTTCCAGGCATAGGGACAGAATGTAAGTATTGCTGTTATACAGTTGAATTAATGCTAGTTTGGCAGGGTTTGTGTGAACATGGCTTTTCTGCGTGATTTTAAGTGCGACAGTGTTATGTTGTTGACATAACTCTCAACTGTGGAGGTATCCGCAGAATGGTCAGATTGTGGACTCTCATGTTTAGTGTGTTCCTCAGACATTTTTTGTCAGTAGCATACTGGGGGGACTGCAGTCAGTAAATGGTATCATCCATTTGTGTTTATGACTTCATATCCCACAGAAAAAAATATGTTATAACAAACCCTGTTACACCAGCAACAGCAACTTTCTTGGTTTATAACAGCAATATTTCACATATGCCCTTGTTTTTGGGCCTCTGTTCCCCAGGTATGTCAGGCTTTGTCCAGATGTCATGCAGTAAGAGCTTGATAGGTAGGGTATATCATTATTTAGTGTCTTCATTCCTGATACCATTCCAGCGATGTATCAGAATGCCAGACATGTTACGTGTAAGAGCCCTTATATACGAGAACAAAGCCTGGACATTCTGTGGGACTCTGAACAGTTACGAGGTCTGTGTATTTTTGGCGGTTGTTGACAAACTGTCAAGACTGTGTAGCAGTGTAGTGTGTCAATGTTATGTGGCCTGTGTAGCGGGGTAGATAAATGTGTTATGGCTCCTTTTCTATCTGCCTGTGCATGCTGCTCCAGTTTCTGGTGGTCTATGGGCTGCATATTTTTGTAGGGGCAGACTGAGACATGTCCCATACCACAGTCAGGCCTCATACTACACTGTGAATTGGGCCAGTATATGTAGGGGTAGTGTGTGAGTGGCAAATATGTTGAGATGTTTTTGTTCACACAGTCCTTATACTGTACTGTTCATTTGGCTTACCAATATGTCACTGTGACTGTGGTGAAATTGGCTGTGGGTATGCACTTTCACACTGGTGTCTGTTTTTCAGTGCTGTTACGTCCCTGTAGTGCCGGATATATTTGCAAATACATGTGTAATCACCCACAGTGGATTTGGATTAGTGTTGTGTCAGTCAAAGTGTAGTTTGGACAGTGCTTGGTGACAGGCTTAGCAGCTGAGTGTAGTTTCCCTAATGTGATGTTATGTCCAGATATTTGTAGGATGTACTGTTGCCTGGCCCCCACAAGTGTTGTGTATTTCTGACACAACAATGGGATGATGTGAGGATTTAAGTCACTAACTAGTGAGAAGTAATTGAGTCTTGGACTTGTGCTATTGCAGTCAATATATGTTAGGATAGACAGGAGGGTGTTACTGCACCAACTGTGTCAGCTTATCTACTACATTATTTCAGATATTTCCCTATTTTCATGCCTTTCTCCCCCCACTTTGTAAGGCTTGGTTCAGACTTGTTGCACTAAGGGGTTCTGAGCCTACCTCTCGACTGGACAGATTGTTTCAGATATGTCCAGGTTTAGTGCTCATATTTCTGGTCTGTTCCACAGATTCATTATTTTTATTTCCTTGGTAAATCACAGTGATGATCTAAGGATTTCTATCAGTAAACAATGACATACAATTCAGTTTCAGAACTCACAGCCTTCAGAACATGTATGCTGAAACAATCCCTGTCACTCTTGCAACACTCTACATTTATAAGAGCAATATTTAAAATATGTCCCTAGTTTTGGCCCATTGTCCCATGCCATTTGGACAGCCTTTGGCCAGAGTTCAAGCACTAAGAGGTTGAGAGGTACGGTTCTGAGGTATGACTCCACTACATGTTATAAGCATATATGTATAGATATATATATATATATATATATATATATATATATATATATATATATATATATATATATATATATATAGATATAGATATATATATATATATATATATATATATATATATATATATATAGATATATATATATATACATGCATATGTATATGTATATTTTACATGTATATATTTTTCCATGTGTGTATATATATATATATATATATATATATATATATATATATATAGAGAGAGAGAGAGACATATATATATATATATATATATATATATATATACACATGCATATGTATATATTTTACATGTATATATTTTTCCATGTGTGTGTGTGTGTATATATATATATATATATATATATATATATATATATATATGTGTGTGTGTGCATCTCCATACATATATACATGTATATGTATATACACAAAAGCTGAGTGATTCTATAGAATCTTTTCCCTACTGTTGAATGACTCTACTGCATGATATGTTTGAAAAAGCATCAGCAATCCTTGCAACTCAAATGTTGTAGTGGTATACTACTCTAATTATGGTGTACAGTGTCCTGGGTTCGAGACTTGGCAAGGCTGGTTATTTTGTTGTAAGGCAGAACAGTGGCTGATGGAAACAGATTGATTTATACAGCTGTAAGCAGGTTTGCACAAGTTTGCTCAATGCTCAGCGATGCCAACACACGGTTAAACATACAGATGCTTAATCTGTGTTGGCTTCACTTAGCATCGCCCAAACTCGCTTACTCATGCTTACACCTGTACTAATTTCTTTAAAAGAAAAGAAAAAGGAGTGATAGGAAAGTGGTGAAAAAGTAGCATGCACAGGGAAAAACAATATTAAAGATAGCTAGGGATGTGTAGGATGGGTGCAGGGAAGGTCCATAGTATAGTGTTCCAATTAACCCCATAAAACAGATTTGAAACAGTTGCATAGCAAAGAGAACACATGCATAAATGGAACAATAGTATGCATCGTAACAGCATGCCAGTTACACTGACAGCAACAGACCACCAACAATGGTATTTAAACAAGATATGTTAACATGCAAGCAATCAAACACATTAACAATAATATAACACAAGTCCCAACACTGGGTTGGAGCACAACATACGCGTAGTATATGCATAATAATTATTGATGCAGATGAGGGGAGGGGGACAGAAAATAGGTTCATAGGTTGGTACTAAGCTATAGGCCCTAGGGCCTATACAAGCCTAGCCATAACAATTCCCTGGCTATTTCTTCCCACACTATTTACTTCCCTGGACCCCTGTCTAGCAGGGTGACTGACGTGATCCCCGGGGTGAATTTCCTTTCTCCCATCCAATCATTAAGTTCCTTCTGAAGAGGGCCAAAGAGGCGCTCTGCTTGACATGTATGGGCAGTCTCTTCCAGAGTCTGGGGAGTCTCTGGGTCAGGAACCTATCCCTCCAGCATGTTTTGTTTATTGTGACGACAAGATTTAGATCCCTGGAGCATGTGGCTCTGAGGGATTGGGATTTCTTTAAGTGTAGCATGTCCAATAGCTCTGGGTTCGACATGGCCTTGTATGTTAAGCAGAGATCGCCTCGGAGTAGACGATATGCGAAAAGAGTATAGCTGGAGTTTTTTAAGGCGGTTAGCATACAGCATCTGCTTTAGGCCTGTGATTCTTTTAGTGAGGTATTTCTGCGGCCTTTCCAGTTGTTGCAGATGTCTTGAGAGGTACATATCAAATGGAGCATTGTATTCTACAATGGGTCTAATGAGGGATGAGTACAGTGGGACAATGACTTCCCTTTTTCAGGATGAAAAGCCCTTAGTGATGAGGTGTGCCACATAGAAGGATTTCCTGACTGTTGTGGCGATGTGGTTATTGAAGGTGAGACCACTGTCCACCTGTGTCCCTAAGTCTCTTATCACACTTTCGGTGTTTAGTGTACTGCCACCTATGTGGTAATTCACGGGTGCATGTTTTTTCCCCAAAGGGGATAACTATACATTTCTTGGCATTGAGCTTGAGCCCATGGTTCTGGCACCAAGCATTTGTTTCTGTAAGGCCCTTTTGTAGAGTATATACATCATTTGGGGATTCAATAATGGCTCCCAGTTTGCAGTCATCTGCGAACTTTGTTAGCCAGAGCCCCTTAGTGTTTGCCTGTACTTCAGAGAAGTAGATGCCAAACAACAGAGGTCCCAGGACTGAACCCTGAGGTACTCCACTTGTCACTTGTCTGGAGCTGGATTTGGAGTCAGCTACTTTTACAGTGTGGGTACTGTCAGTAAGCCAGTCGGCAACCCATCGAGTGACGTACGGATTAATGCCCAGCTTAGTAAGTTTATCTATGATTCCAAAGTGGGGGATGGTGTCAAAAGCCTTGGCGAGGTCCAGATAGGCTGCGTGGACTGCCTTACCTCGTCCATGGCTCTGGAGACTGATTAGAAGAAGTCAATAAGGTTCAGAAGACAAGATCGGCCCTTCACGAACCCAAACTGGGTGGGGTCCAGTGTTTTAAGGTTGCCAATGTCTTTGTTTATAAGTTCTATGATAATATGTTCCATGGCTTTGCAGATCAGGCTCGTTAGACTGATGGGGCGATAGTTCCCGGGATCCAAGGTGGATCCCCCCTTGTGGAGTGGGATAACTGTAGCTGTGCGCCACTCAGTGGGCACGAAGCCTGAGGTGAGGGTATGATTAAACATGACACTTAGGTGAGGTGCCAGTTCATTTTGTAGTTCATGTAGTACACAGCACGGGATGTCATCTGATCCATTGGATGCTGTATTCCTAGCTTTGGATGAGTGCATTTTTTACCCGTATGGCCATTACCGGAATTTGGCAATCTTCCAGTATTGAGATGGATCATTTAGGGGGTGAGAGGGGGGGTTGAAGTTGGCACTGAATCGATCTGCCAGGATATTGGCAATATCCTTGGGATCAGTATATTTAATGCCATTGTGTTGTAGCTCAGAGCAGATCTGAGCATTGCCATTTAGATTCTTGACATAGTTATAGAATGCCTTGTGGTTGTCTTTGGAATCTTTGGCAATTTTATTTTTGTAACTAGCTTTGGAGGGATTTTATGAGGGATCTCAGCTTCGTACTGAGTCTGGTAAGGGAGTTTTTTGCATCCTGGGATTTTCCTCTTTTCTGCAACAGTTTTTTCCCTTTGTTGTAAAGTTTGTTTATGGCAGGGGACCACCAGATCGGCTTCCTTTTTTGGAGGAGAGCATCTTGGTTCTATTTGGGATGGTACTATTCATGCATGAGTAGATGTGCTCGTACAGTGCCTTAGTGTAGGACTCAGCAGTCGAACTTTCAGTTCTCATCTGCATGGGTGTCATGAAGTTTGTAACTTCTAACTTGAGTAGCATGAAGTTGGCCTTGGAGAAGTTTTTTTATGGAGGTTTCCTTACTGGGGGTGGGGGAGGGATGTGGATGTTAAGGGTGATTAGCTTATGGTCTGACCTGACCAATGAAGGGGTGACCATAGGTGTGGAGCATCGATTTCCCATGTTGGTAATGACCAGGTCTAGGATATTGGAGCCCCTGGCGGGACTATGGATTAGTTGATCCAGGGCATTGGAATTTATGAATTCCAAGAACCATTGGGCAAAGGTGTTGGTGCACGAGTAGTTTTCCCAGTTAATGGCAGGGTAGTTGAAATCACCCAGTATTAGGGTGCTTGGTTGTATATTAATATTTTCCAGTATGTTTAAAAGGTGTAGTGAGAATCTTGGGGCATGGTGGGGGATCTGCAGCAAGCTACAATTTGGATTGCAGTCTTACCTAGTGTTAGTTGCACCTGGAGAATTTCAGACGCATTGTGTTGAGCAACTAACCTGGTGGTGTGAATATCCTTGGTGAATACGGACACTCCTCCACCTTTAGTGTTTCGATTCTGGTTTGGTAGCCGAAAAGTGTGGTAAGTGTTGTAGCCTGGTATTGCAGGGGTGCTCTCTGGAGCCTTGAACCAGGTCTCAGTTACTGCAGAGATATCGATGTTCTCCATTTTTAGGAGTGCCTCGAGAGAGTGCATTTTGAGGTTTAGACTTCTAGCATTGAGTAGCATTACCTTCAGATTTTGCATGCTTGTACCGGTTATGGTGGTGGTTTTGTCCTTTGAATTTTGCCTAAAAAAGGCACTATAGGGGTGGCAAGAGCCTTAGCCAGTAACCTGAATCCCAGGGGCGACAGGTGCAGACCATCTCTGGCAAAGCATCGTGGTCTGTCGATCATGTTGTCCCAGGCAAACAGATACTGGACCCCCTTTGAATGACACCAGAAGCTTAGCCAATTGTTGAAGTCAATCATTTTGTCCTGATATTGTGGTATCATTCTGGGCGAAGGCAGGATGCTACTCAGGGCTAGGGTCATACCTGCCTGGGCTACATGATCTGGCAGCTCTTCCATGTCTCTTTTCATGTAGTCCAGGGAGGTATAAGTTATTCACTCCAACATGGACAATGACAGAGTCATATTTGTACTTGTTGTGGAGAGACTTGAGTGCATGAGTTATGTGGCGGATCCTGGCACCCGACAGACAGCTCACTGTAATTTACTCCTTGTTCAGCCTGGTGAGTGGGACATCAGTGTGCCTGACTATAGAGTCACCTATGACTAAAGTGTTAGGTACGTTGTCTTGCCTTAGGGGCTGTTGCTGGGTGGCACACTGGTGTTGTGAGCTATTTGACACTTTGGTTGTGATTGATGTTTGTTTGCTTTTCAGCTTCGGAGGTCCTTGTTGCTTGGGCAGGTTACAGTTAAGGGCCTACGCATATGTGGATTTAGTGTTGCTACATGTGGGTGTTGGTGGTGTGAGTTTAGAAGGGCTATGTGTTTCTTGAGGTGTAGTGCAGATGTTAACCTTCTCCTCTTGACTGTCTAGCACAATTTTGGATAGAGAGAGCTTTGCTTCCAGTTTGGCTATGTAAGTGCATCTCTCACAGGTTGCATTGTTGGGTGGTAGGAGGAGAGGGTTGTCTGTGTACATGAGGCAATTGCTGAATTGCCCCAGTATGCCCAGATTCACCAGGTGGACAGGAGAAATCAACGGAAGCTGACCCTTGGACATGCTTGGTTTGGTGCTTTTTCTCTCTTAAGTACAGGAGCTGTTTTCACTTACCTTAGCAAGGTACTTTGCAATTATAGGTTGCTTAGCACTTATGATTAATCTCTCCTTATTAATAAGGGGAGTTGAGTGCTTGTATCAGTTTAAGCCTTCCTAGTGCTTTCCAGCAGGTATTAGAGCAAGTGCTAGTCACAGGGATGCTTAAAGGTAAGATGAAAAAAATGGTTTATCCTAAACACTGTATTATATTCTGTAGTACAAACATACCTATTAAATTGTCAGCCTGGAATGGTATGAGGCAAACTGTATGAGGCAAACTGTGACAACTCTGGGTACATGACTAGAGGGGACTCGTACATGTCAGGGTTACATATCTGGCACAGGAGGGGTACCAACAACTGCTGTTATGTGGTGCTACAGGCATATGTTAACTAGTTTCCTGTGTCCAGGATTATTTGCAGCAGTGACCACTAGCAGTGACAGCATGACACTTGAGAGACATGTATTGAAAACATACCAACACTTAGAGCATGAGATCTGGACAAAGTCATACATACGAGTGGGACAAAGGCCCAGAAATATGGACAATTTTTAGATATTGCTCTTACAAACCTAGAAAGTTGATAAAATAACAGGTTTTACATTTGCATGGCTTTTCTGATGGATATGACATCTGACACTTGTATGTCTATCATTATTTTCTAACTTCAGACTATAATGGTTTGCCACTGACTTGCCATGACACCACTACTTTATGTAAAACGGACTACAAATCTGAGATAAATATCTGGACATTCAGTGAATATCTGTACAGTTGAGAAGTATGATTCGGGAAGAGTGCCTATTGTATATACCTACCCTGCTGTCATTTGCAGGCATGTGGTGGGACAATTGAACGGTTGTATACAATTTATTAATATACCCTTCATACAGCTACTGGCAACATTTACTTTCTTGTAAAACCTGTGGGGAAAATATCTGTTAACACTCCTTGACTGTTTTTACATTTATCCCTAAATTCCTTGTGTGTAGATATGCACTGATCGTAATACCATTCCTGGATTCGAATCATGTCTGGGTGTACAAAAGTAACTACTAAGCTATTTCTCATCACACTGAGCTACTGGGGAACTGCTGTTTCTTGTTTCAATGGTTTTTGCCTAACAGTCTCTTGGTTAGACAGTATGAACTTGTAATTCTGTGATGCATGCATGACAGACAGTTATTGTACTGTGCATTACTCGTTTGAATTACTACAACCTGGAAAGAAAAGGTTAACACAAGGCAATGCTGCATGGCACACACATTGATACTTGACATATTAATATTCAGGGTTCAGAGCTTAGTGCAGTATAAATTTCACATTTCATTTATATCTCGTTTTACAGCTACACCATCTACAGTTTCTTTTAACAACTTGTTCACAGATGCACCTCAGTTAATGTATGCTGTCGCAGCCATATTTGCTGTAAAGAACCTGTATACATTCTATATATGTCTACAACAACATAACAAAATAAACATAACAGTTTTTCAAAGGTTTTTATTGCACTTCAATATTCATCAGTCATACTTTTTTATTTATTCAGTTCACAAAGTAAAAGTATACCTACTAGCAATAAGCAATGTACTCCTTAGCTATTTTAACAAAATACTGCAAAACAGATTTGTACTCACCAGCCTGTCGGTGCAGCCTCAGCAGTCTGTCGCCGTGGGCTTCCACATTACTAGCCCTCTCTGCGGCAGCTGTAGGAGAGAAAAACACACATTATGCATATCTGTCTATCACATTCTCAGGCTAGTATTTGCTACAAACTACTTGACAGTGATACTTACACACTACCGGAGCATTCTGGGTCCATCCATCTTGGATCCACAGGTCCAAGAGCGTCCCCTTCCTACACTTTAGGTCGGCACAGTGGTGCCATACCTGCTCACCAGTCTGAGGGATACCAGTAGCACTGGTGAGGTCATGTGACAGACAGTCCCAGGTCTCCGTTTTGTATTGGGAGCCCTGGTACTGGCCCTGCAGCAGTCTCTCCTCATGGTTTTTTAACTAGGAGTCCAGCCATGACCCTGGACTCCCGAATGCTCCAGCAATGTGCCCAAAAGTGCACTCCCTCTCCTACTCCAGCTATTGTATTTGCACAGATGGACTCAAACAGATTATGTCTGTATTCCCGCCTGCACCGTTTAAATAGTGCAATATTCCAACCCTTTGCTGTCACTGGACCATTCAGAAAACGTTAAGCTCCACTAAGCAGTGCGCAAACCTGCTGAGCCAGTTTTAACACTGCTTAAAGGAGAAGTTGTTGAGCAATGTTTAACTGTGCGCAAATCCACTTAGTTGAGCTACCTGCTGCTTAGCAATCACGTCTTAGCAAAGGTTACACTTGCTAAGCATAGCTGAGCACTGCTAACCTAATTACAGATTACATGAAAGCAAAACAGTCACTATGTAAAACTAACTGGAGTCAGGTGTTCAGCGGGAAAACTGCACATGCAATGTGGAAAGTTTGAAAGAGAAATTGTTTGAGTGCAAATAAATCAAAAAATGTTTAATATCAGGAGCTAGACATACAACATCAGGGGGATATGTTTCCATAAGAACAAGCAATCTGATTAAGGTGAGAGACGGAAAATATAAGAAATGGAAGAGAGGCTGAACTACAATTTTGAAAACTGAAATGAACATGCTGGATAAACAGAATAAACCTAGTGTGAGACAAGCTCAAGAAAAATTTGAAGAAAATTTATATAAAGTTATTGAGCATAATAGAAAAAGTACAGTTGTGTACACTTACCATAAATGTAGATGTTAGAGTGTATTCACTGTTGCAGTCATTACATTTGGGTAGTCCTGCTGGCAGATTGCCCTCAGCTGGCCTGAATTCCAAAGTCTTGGGTCCTGCGTCGGCCGCTGTCACCCCTTCCCTGACGTCAGGTCATCAGGGGTATAAAAGAAGCAGCCGACGCCATTTTCTTCAGTTTTTCTTGCCCCAGATGTCAGGTACCCCCCTAAAAGGGTAGCCAAATTTTACACACACACATATATACACATATATATATATATATATATATATATATATATATATATATATATATATAGAGAGAGAGAGAGAGATACACATATATATATTATATATATATATCAATAAGTGCACCAATATAAATTTTACCTTCATCTATAAGCAAATACAATCTTTAGTTATGTTAGGAACCTGGGTGGGAATTCCCAGATATGGAAGGTGGTCCCCCACTCAGGCATTATAGATAAGCTCACCAAGCTATAATAAACCCCTATGTCACTAGATGGGGTGCAAACTGGCTCAAGGACAGAACCCACATGGTTAGAATTGCTGGAGCCATGTCAGACTCAAACCAGTTACGGCTCAGTCCTGGGACCTCTCTTGTTTGGTATATATTTCTCGGTACAGGCCAACACGGAAGGACTGTGGCTGACCTGACTGCAAACTCTCATCCTCCAAAAGGGCCTCATAGAAACAGACAACTGGTGCCAGAGCCATGGCCTCAAGCTAAACGCCAAAAAGTGTATAGTCATCCTTTGGCAAAAACAGTGCCACAAATTACCACATAGGTGGTAATCCATTAAGTACAGCCTGGGGACCCAAGTTGATAGCAATCTCTCATTTGACACCAAAGTGGTTAGAAAAACATTTTATATAGCCCACCTAATCATGAAGGGATTCACATCTAGATTAGGGGAGGTCATCTCTTCTCATCCTCATCAGGCCCATAATCGAGTACAATGCCCCTTTTGGGATGTACCTTACCAAACACCTGCACAAAGTAGCACCCAAAAGACCAAAAAACCTCCCCAAGAGGATCAACAGCTCAAACAGATGCCATATACTGCCAGTAGTAAAAGCCCAGTATCGCTGCTCCACCTCAGCCTGCTCCTGTGACGATAAGGCCATGTCCAACATGTCCAACCCGGAATTAAGCACTAAAAACCTCAAAAATCCCAAATCCCATGCCACTACACGCTAAGAGATTGCAGTCTCAGCAGTGAATATGCTTGGAGGGGAGGAGGGACAGATTCAGATGGCTCCTCCCTCTCTTGGAAAAAAATAAAATCCCCAGCCAAGGTCCCTCACCACTCTCTCTTCAAGAGGAACTGTTGATGAGTGGATGGGATGGATAGGTTTTCCGTTTACCCGGGTGTTGTCACTGTACTGTAGACAGAGGCACAGGGCAATCTCAAAAAAGAAAAAAAAAAAAAAAATTTTAAAATGTGGGCGAAAGCCAAACATACTCTGGCTAGGCTTATAAATGCCCTAGGGCAGATAGCCTAGTATGAACCTATGAACCTATGAACCTATAGGTTGTATGAATTAGAGAAGGAAAGATAAGATGAGATTCATAGAGAAAAAAGTGGGATGGCAGGTGGGTAACCTGGACTGCAACAGTGAATACACTCGAACATCTACATTTATGGTAAGTGTACACAACTGTACTATGTTCTTCGTGTTTCACTGTTGCAGTCATTACATTTGGGTAGACTCCCAGAGCTATGGATGGGGGGCTGGAGCTAAACAGCATTAGGTGTGACTATGAGGCCCTGCAGAACTGCAGTGGCAAAGCCTGCCTTGGATTTAGAGTAGAGTGGCAGATGATAATGCTTAGTAAAGGTGTGCACTGAACTCCAAGTAGCCATCTCTAAAATGTCTCTGGTTGGTATTTCTCTGAGAAAGGCTGCTGAAGTGGCTGTAGCTCTGGTGGAATGTGCCCTAATGCCCTTAGGCACTGGTTTGCCATGGTGTAAATAGCAGAAACAAATGCAGTGGCCTATCCACTTGGAAATAGTCTACTTTGATATAGCCTTTCCTTGTGATCCTGCAACATATGCCACTAGTAACTGCTTTATCTTTCTGAAAGCTTTGGTTCTGTCCAAGTAGAATCTAAGCTGTCTGTGTACATCCAAAGAATGCAGAATTCTCTCCCAGTTGGATAAAAAGTTGACAGATGAATAGTTTGGTTAAGAGCCACACTGAACACCACTTTAGGCATAAATGTTGGGTTTGCCCTCAGAGAGACCCTGTCTGGATAAAAAAAGATAAAAGGTTCCACAGCCATGAGCGCCTGTAGCTCTGAAACTAGTCTTGTAGAAGAAGTAATTGCTAGGAGCAGAGCTGTTTTCCAAGATAAAAACTTTACGCAGTAGCAGCTGGCTCAAAAGGAGGCAGGGTGAGCTTTTCCAAGACATAGTTGAGGTCCCATGCAGGTACTGGTAATCTCCTTGGAGACCTTAAATTTGTGGCTCCTCTGAGGTACTGCATTAATAAAGGATGAGAAAAAAGTGGTGGCTCTGTATTGTAACGAGCTGAAATGGCAGAGGCATGAATTTTAATTGATGAAAAAGATAGGCCTTTGTCCAGCATCTCAGTTAAGTATTGCAAAATCTGAGAAATATTTGGTACAGCTGCATCAGTTCCTTGTGCCTGGTTCCAAGCACAGAATCTCTTCCATTTTCCAGCATAAGACTTTCTAGTACTAGGCCTTCTGGCTTCCAGAATGACATCCATCACAGCTTTACTGAGAGTTGTTTTTTATTTGATTACATTATCCGCCATGCTGCCAGGTTTAATGTCCTGAGTTGGCTGTGCAGGATCTGATTGTTTTGCTGGGACAGTAGACGAGGTATTTGAGGTAAGGTCCAAGCTGGGCATAGAGACAAGTTCCTTAGGATGGGATACCAGTACTGGCATGGCCAGTCTGGGGCAATCAATATCATCTTTGGCTTCTCCTGTCTGACCTTTAGGAGTACCTTGGGTAGGAGAGATTGGAGGAAAGGCATATACTGATAGGTTTTTCAGCTGAAAGATAGGGCGTCCACTTTCCATGCTTGTCTGTAATAAGTCCTTGTGCAGAATCTTTTTAGTTGGTAGTTGTGAGGGGAAGCAAAATAGCTCTATGTAGGGGCATCCCCATTTCCTTGTTATCATGCTGAAGACTAGTGGATCCAGCTTCCACTCGTGGGGATCCATGGGGTTTCTGCTGCTTAGTACGTCTGCCAGAGTATTTTCCTTTCCTGGCAGGAATTGTGCCTGCAGATGTACTTGGTAAGTCAGAGCTGTGTCCCACAATATCATGGCTAATCTGCAAAGGGGGTAAGAATGTGTGCCCCCCTGCTTGTTTATACACCACATGACCATGGTGTTGTCTGTCTTTATCAGTAGTTGTCCCGGATGAAGTAGGTCCTTGAAGGCTGTCAGGGCATTTTGGACAGCTAGCATCTCTTTTTGATTGATATGTAGATGCATTTGGTTTGAGGACCATGCACCCTGAATGCATCTTCCTGCCATGTGGGCCCCCCAGGCATAATCTGATGCATCCGTTGTTAGTGTCTGCCTGGCTGGGGGTAATGTGAATGGCTGTCCCTTGTTTTGGTGACAAGCCTTTACCCACCATCGAAACTCCTGTTGCAGGCAGGGAATGAGAGTAATCATTGTTTCCAGACAGTGGCAATGTTGAGTCCAAACACTTTTTAGGTACCATTGAAGTTTCCTCATACGCAGTCTTGCATATGGAATTAGTAGGATGCAGGATGCCATAAAGCCCAAAGCCTGCAGAATTTTTCTTGCAGATAACTGGGCCTTTGTTGCCAACATTTTGAAGTTGGTAGTCAGTTGCCTTTGTTTTTCTGGCGGGAGATAGGTCATCTGAGCAGTTGTATTTATGCTCGCACCCAAGGAATTTTATCTCTTGAGAGGGTACTAGTTTTGATTTCTTTTTGTTGACTGTGCACCCTAGGCATGTTAGAAGTCTTTTCACAAACACCAGATGCTGAAGAAGAATGTCCTTGTTTTCTGCTTGAATTAGACAGTCGTCCAACTAAGGATAGATTTGTATTCCTCTTTGTCTGCAGAATGCAATAACTGGTGCCAGGCACTTTGTAAAGACCCTGCGCACAGTAAATAAGTCAAAGGGCAGTGCACAGAATTAGTAATGCATTGAGCCAGCCTTGAATCTGTGGTATCTTCTGCATGACTGTCTGAATGGGACATGCAGGTATGCCTCTTTTAGGTCTAAGGTCTCGAGACAAGCATTCTTGCCCAGCATGTGCAGAAGCTGCTGCAAAGTCAACATTTTGAATTTTGGAATATCCAGGAATGTGTTCAGAATAGATAGGTCCAGTATCGGTCTCCAGGCCTTGTCCTTTCCGGGTACCAAGAACAGTCTTGAGTAAAATCCTTGTCCCTGCTCTTGCTCTGGTACTTGCTGAATGGCCTTCATGTACATAAGGGATGCAACTTGTTTTTGTGCCTCTGCCCATTGATTTTTTGGCAGATCTGGCCAGCCGTTTGCCTTTGGCAGAGTATGGAAATGGAATTTGTAGCCTTGTGACACTATATTTAGAACCCACTTGTCTTGGGTTATAATGTGGCAATTTTGAGCAGAAAGAGATAATTTTCCTCCTAAGGGTGCTGCCAGAAGATAAGTGCTTGGTGCAGGCAGGGGAAAGTCATTGGGACTGTTTTCTGTATGATTGTGATTTATCTTCTCCAGGTTTGGAGGTAGAAGCACCCCATTGCTTTGACCTATAAGTGCCTTGTGCCTGGGATCTGCCTCTAGGGCATCTGGATCTGCCCCTTTGAGGTCTGTCTGACACAGGAAAGGACCAATTTTTTGTAGGCTAGTGTCTACTAAACCTGGGTGGCTGTACTTGTAAAAAATCTTTAACAGTTTGCATAGATTTAGCTTTGTCCTCCACTTTCTTTAACACCTCTTCTGCCTTCACACCAAACAAAGTATCATGCTGTAAAAGTGCATCTAGTAATTTAACTTTAACATGATCAGGCAGATTTTGTTACTTTAACCAAGCACAGGAGGCCTCCAAAGAATCAAAACCACATTGCAAAGTACGCTTTCCAACTTGTTCAGCTGCATGCAGTAAGTCCTGCATTTCCTTGTTTTCTGCAGATTCAGAGTTTAACATCATTTCTGTTTAAGCAATCCCATGACATGTTGCTGACACTTGAGCATATGAAACTGACAATTTAAGGCCCTTATAGCCAAAGTTGCGGATGTGTGAACCTTTTTTCCCCATCTATCCAGTGCCCTTGAAATCTCTGTCAGAGGGGGTTGGTTTTTTTGCTGTGGAAGCCTTAATTCCCTTTGGACCCTGTGAAATAGTTTCTGGGTCAGCAGCAGGGTTTTTAAAAAGAAATTTGTCCGAGTCAGGAACCCTGTAATATCGGTCAGGCTTAACAGGAACTGGGGGTAAGGAGTCAGGGGTTAAACTAGACTCCGAAAACACATCATCTACAATGTCTAACACAGGTGGAATGACTAGAGAGGCCTGTGCTGTGGTAGTAAAAGGAAATCCCTGAGCCTCTTTTTAGATTCTGAGAAATCTTGGCTTTCCCAGTGAAAGTGCTCCCTCATGGTATGCAAGGTTTCCCAAAAGAATAATCCTCAGGAGAAGATGAAGGAATAGATTCTTCAGCATCAGAATCCTCATAGGGGGGTAAAGAATATCCCTGATCAGAAGAGGAATCAGAAGAAATAGAGACCTGATCTGAAGATTCATAGTCAGTGTCTTGCCCAGGCCTCTTATCAGGAGGGGGATGGGAACCCCTGATCAAGGTAATCAGGTCTTCGGCCATTTTGATCATCTGTTTTTTGGGCATAGAGGCCTGTACACGTGGCTCTTCAGTTTGTTTCCTTGTTTTAGAAGATGCTTTAGTCTTTGCCTTTGAAGCTGAAGTCATTTAATTGTAAAGATATTTAGGTCTGAATACACCCTCAGAAGCCGGTACCTGCTCAGCGGCTCCAGACCCATCTGAGGGATTAGCGTCCGAGGCTCAAATACCTTGAATATCCAGCGGCATGGCCGACTCCACGTGGGAGTTGGTAGCGGCCTGCGACTGTAAAGTAGCGGGTGTCAGGGGCTGCGAAAGCACCTCACTGAGAACCGGCGAATCGGCGACTGGCTTAGGAGAAGCTTCGTTGTTGGTTTTGGGCCTCGGTTGTTTTTCTCTATCCTTTTCTTTGCATTTTTTGTAAACTCCAGTAGTCAGGTGGCTGTCCGACGACATTCAAGGGTAATTAAAGCGGCTACCAAAATAGTTTAAAGCAAAATTATACCGACACTTAATAGTGCATTGGTTAAATCTAGCACAAGACCGACAACCAGTAATGTTGTGATCAGGGCCTAGGCAAGGAATACAGTAAGAATGACAATCCTTATGAGGTATTTGTTTTCCACATGAAATACAATTATTAACTTTTTCTGACATCGGTCTGGAGCAAGAAAAAAGTTTCCCCAACGGGATACTTATCTTTACTGAAGACTTCGGATCTGAAACTCAAACACGAAAATCTTAGGCGTCAACCGACCGGCACTTGCGAACTGCTTCTGTTTCGGGCACCGCGCGGCAGGAAAGACTGAAGAAAATGGCGTTGGCTGCTTCTTTTATACCCCTGATAACCTGACATCAGGGAAGGGATGACAGTGGCCAACACAGGACCCACGACTTTGGAATTCAGGCCGGCTGAGGGCAACCTGCCAGCAGGACTACCCAAATGTAATGACTGCAACAGTGAAACACGAAGAACATCCTTTTTATACATACATAAGATGTGGAAGGAGTAAAGACACACAAACTGATAAACTGTGTGCAGATTCTAAAATTTATTCTCAGACAAAACAGATTACAAATATATTTACAAAATCTTATGCAAAACAGATTGGCTCCACAAAAGGGATGATAACGTGTCCTAGTGACACCCAGGTAACCCCAGATACTGGAATCAAATTAGATTATACTGAAAAAGAATTGCACAAACTGGATCCAAACAAAGCACAGGGAGGAGACAGAATTAGCAACAATGACCTGAGAACACTTCAACAAGAACTTACGGTACTATTATATCTATTATTCACTAGGTCATATAAATATGGGGAGATTCCTCAAGATTGGAGAAATGCGCTTATTAAAACTGTCTTTAAGGGAAAGGGGAGAAGGACAAGCCCAGAGTCATAGAGACCCTTAAGTCTACTTTCATGTTGTGGAAAAATAAATGGAGACAGTAATATTGGATAACTTGTTGTCAGAACTGGATAGGTTGGGACTTGAAACCATATTATCAGCATGCATATGTTGAAAAAGATCTATTACCACCTGTAACAGGATGTCCTATATCAACATAATAACAGCTATGAATGAAAAAAATGTGCTGTGATGTAATTTACATAGATTTAACTTCAGCATTTGACAGGGTCATACACAAAACACTGATCAATAAATTAGTACAACTAAGTACTGATGTAGTCTTGATAAGACGGATAGTTGTGTGACTTACAAATAGGACATGGCAAGTATCATACAGCAAATGGACTGGTGAAATGCTTGGTTACAGTCAGAGTGTCCCACAGGGCTCTGTCCTAGTCCCTTACTTGTTTAAATTTACCTTTCAGACCTAACGGTGTTCTACATTCTACATGCAGACAACCTGAAACTGGGTAAACTGATTACATGTGTTACAGATAAAGCAGGTCTGCAAAATAACTTAACTAAATTGACCATTTGGGCACAGGAGAATAATATGCTGATAAATACATCAAAAACTAAGTATATGAAATTTGGGAGACATAAATTGCAAGGTGAATATTTAATACAGCACACAGTGATTACTGAAGACATATCTGGATAACTGAACCGAGAACTGAAATATTTAGAAGCGTAAATACACCGACTACGGATAGTTTGTTGGTTAAATAAGGCACATAACCAACAGCGAGGTACATCGTGGTCAGGGCCTAGGCAAAGAATACAGTACGAATGAAAATCTTTATGAGGTATTTGCTTTCCACAAGAAATGCAATTATTAACTTTTACTGACATCGGTAAAGAGCAAGAAAAAGTTTCCCCAACGGGTACTTAGCTTTAGTTGAAGACTTCGGTTCTGAAACTCGAAAACGAAAATTTCAGGAGTCAGCCAACCGGCACTTGCGAAGTGCTTCTGCTTCAGGCACCACACGGCAAGAAAGACTGATATAATGGCATCAGCTGCATGCT
Organism: Protopterus annectens; assembly: GCF_019279795.1. Taxonomy (NCBI): domain Eukaryota; kingdom Metazoa; phylum Chordata; order Ceratodontiformes; family Protopteridae; genus Protopterus; species Protopterus annectens. The sequence goes on from NC_056731.1 coordinate 634,599,956, forward strand.
TTATACCCCTGACTACCTGACGTCACGGAAGATGAGACAGCAACCGACGCAAGACCCAAGACTTTGATAATCAGGCCGACTGAGAGCTACTGCAGGCAGATAACCCAAAAGTGTAACAGTGAAACACGAAGAACATCTGTAGACTCATTTAAAGACCTAGGTCATACCTCTGAAACCTCTCAGTCCAAGAAATCTGGACAAAGCCTGACCAAATGGGAGACAAAGGCCCAAAAACAGGGACAGATTTTAAATATTGCTCTTATAAACTTAGAAAGTTGCTACAATAACAGAGTTTGGTTAACATACATTTTCTGAAAGATATGAAGTCAGAAACTCAAATGTGTAGCATTGTTTAGTGACTTCAACCCTCAGATCATTCCAGTGATTTGTCAGAAAACCACAAATTTTATGAAGAACAGACCGCAAATATGAAGCAAAAATCTGGACAGTTGAGAGGTAAGACTTGGGTATATGGGTAAATTCAGCTATGAGTTTTTCTAATCATATCAACCAATTGGTTAATGATAGTTACAGAACTGTAAGTTGTATAAAAAAATGTATAAAGTCTAGGAAATCAAAAATGATAAAATCATTGTTTGTTACATTAGACCCAAACTTGAGTATGGAATAACAATATGGAAACCCTATAACAAAACAAGCATGAGTAAACTGGAAAGCGTACAGCAGAAATATACCAAGGGCATCCATTATTATGAAAGACTAAAATATTTGAACTTGTACAGTGCCTGTTAAAGATATCTAACAGGAGATCTTATTCAGGTATACAGGGAATTTAGAGACAACTATCTCTGGGAATATTTGGGGTTATCAAAAAGTGCTAGAGAATCATTAGCCAACCTATGTAGAAGATTCTGTAGCAATGAGAAGTGTACTAACTGGTTCTCTGACAGAGTAGCTGATGCATAGAAGAGACTACCAAATTACATTAAAGCAAGTACTAGTTTAGATATTTTTAAGAACAGTCTGGACACTTATTATGGGAACAAGTGTTTTGGCATATTGCCAAGCTAGAAGGGCATTAATGCCCATGCCTGAAATATTTGCATGTATGTATGTAATACAAGGTACTGGATGACATGTTGAGGCTATTCTGATCTTTAATAGCACGCAAACAGTTACTCTGAGGAAGTGAAGAGAGTAGATTCCCATGCTCAAAGTTCAGCTCAGAACATGCCCGAATGATGTATGGGCCCAATCCTTGCATGACTGTTCCTGCACATGAAAAAATGTGGCCACTGTTTCCTAAATCTCACTTCCAAGATTAGGTTTTGAGGAGACCTCTCTAAACTATATCACAGTTATCAACAGAAAACCTGCAGAATAACAAACTGTCAGAAAAGGACAAAAACCTCACAGGCCAAAGTCTTAAAATGCTACTACGGCTACACTGGACTCAGAAGTAGAGCTAGCCATGGACTTAGACACAGGCACTGAATCTCTCGCCTTCTGATTTTTATGCTCATGGCTTGTTATAAGACAAGCCCTGTAGCCAGTCCTTGCATTAAGTTCCATCTATTATTGATAAAAGCAGGTCACTGATAAAGACCTTAAGATTATCTCTTCAAAACACAATAAAGCATCTTTGTTGGTCCTAACTCAATACCCGACAACCACAGGCACAATTATAAGGTCTATATTTGTTAAGCATCACATGTTTGAACTTTCTAATAATGTGTGTTAGCTGCAGATCCAAAATGAGCAAGTAGATAGACAAGCAATGAAGATCCTTGCTGTGTTTGAGCCAAAGTAAATGTGCACTCCACAAGAATGAGTCCGCTCAAATTTTAAAGGAAAAAAAAAACGTAAGAGAAGGCAAAAAGGAAGTATTTAAGTTTTTCACTGAATACAGAAGGACACTCGAACTGAGATGTGGTGTGTGCACTTGTCAGGAAGTTGATGCCTACCACCCACTAGATGCCATTTAGTCTGCCAGTGTACAGAAAGATACATTATTGCTATTTTAAATTTATTGCACGAATCCTGTCAGTGATTACTGTTCCAAGAAAAGTATCACTTTTTAGCAGAACTCTGCATATACTAGACCAAAGCAAAGATTACATTTTCTGCTATTCATTGACGATCACACTGCTAGCCGAATAACTTTTACCACTGAAATGTATTAGAATAAACTTCTTCCACTTCTGAACTACTTATAAGGGGTGGAATTTCACACCTTAGTCTGGTGTGTGACTTGTCAGTCAGTGTTTATTCTATCCTCATCACTATCACCTTAAACAATGCAAAACTAATAATAAAAAAGGAAGAAAATAAAGTATCTTTTCAGCCCTCACTCTGACATACTTCACTAAAGACGGATTCCATTCCAGTACCATGCCCAATGATTGTATAATTTTGAAAAGTTGCTAACAAGGACTTTCCAGCTGATAGATGACAAAGAAATCAATTATATGAAGACTGTTTGAAACTGGCTGTGACGCCCGTACCCTGGTACAGCAATCAAGGAGCCTCAATCCTCACCACTAACACCAGTGAGAGGAGTCTCATACAGGAGGAAAGGATAACAAATACACACAGTAAAGTGCAATTTCCCTTAAGAGCACAGAGATCACAGTCAGTCCGAGGCTGGTCACTCCCTTGCTCTCCAGGTCCCCAGTAAGACTCCCTACTGGCATACCTCTCAACCTGGAAACATCAAAAAATCTGGACAAGGCCCATGAAAAATAGGTACAAATCTGTACATTGAGTAACATCTAATTTGCATACATAATTACGTAACCCCACCCACTCCACTGGAATTGTGGGATATCAACTTTCAAAAGCAAACTGAAGAACAGACAACCAAAATATGGCACCACTGACCCCCTGCAGCCATTCCAATGTCCCATTACCTGGCGATTTCGCCTCATTTACCATAAACACTAATGTGCGCATACTGCTTTGCTTCTACAACGATTATTTGGATTTTATTTTGACATCTGCTAAACAAAGCAATACTATCTCAATGAAAACAGACTTGGCATTAAAACTTCTCTGCCCTTGAAACTCACATTCAATGAAATAGCATTGAAACCCACACCACATCCAAAGAAAATGCATCTGGCCAGTGGTGGATAAAGATTACCTTTGGGCCGTTTTCAAATCATTGGCCCCTTGCACACAAAACAAGAAACATATATGTGTTCTTTTCTTTGATACACCTTCCTGACTTTAAGTTATATTCCTTGCATAATACAACACACTTGTTAGAGCGCATTTTAAATTTATTGTTTGAATATTTTTCCAGTAGGCTGTACTGTAGGCAATGAAACAAAATGCAAGAACCAATAATGACAAAACTGCCCAATTCAGAATATTTCCATCGCAAAAGTCTACTTCTACACCCACACTATAAATAGAATGAGAGTAGTGTAAGCCATCGGCATCTTACACAGCTTCTCGCACTTATTTTCAAGGTTTTTTTTTTTGGGGGGGGGGGGCAAAAGGTCAAAACCAGGGACTCATTTTAAACATTCCTTGTATAATTTTGGAAAGTTGCTAGAATAAAATATTACTACCATGCATGTCACTGGCAAGTCTTGAACACAGGACCCTATGCACTACAGTCAGAGCAACATACCACTATGCCAAATCAGCAGTTTCCTAAAAAATAGGAAGACTGAAACGTAATGGCCATCATTTAGTGAATTCAGTTCTCACTTCTCACCATAGCTCTCAACCTCTTAACACAAAAAACCTGGACAAAGCCAATATGGGGGAATACAAATTCAGTTCTCACTTCTCACTCACCATAGCTCTCAACTCTTAGCACAAAAAACCTGGACAAACAACAAAGCCAATAATGGGGGAATACAAATTCTGTTCTCACTTCCCACCATAGCTCTTCTCAACTCTTAGCACAACAAACCTGGACAAAGCTCAGAAATGGTGGTGGTTAGGGACTTTAGGCTCTTTTTACCTTGTACCGAAGGCACAGGGTTTGAGCCTGAAATACCTCTAGCCACCAGGTGTATTACATGGGGGCATTTTCACACACACACACACACATGAAGGCTGGCACAGGTTCTCCAACTGTGCCCCTTTTTCCCAGGCTATAGGGCAGTACCAGCTGCCACCACCCACTAATATTTATCAGCTACCCAAAGGCCCTTTAAAAGAGTGTCCCATTATTACTGCGCAATATTATTATCTAATTGGTAGTATAGCCCAGGGCTAAAGCTATTAGAGTGGCTTTGTACAATTTTACCAAAGGCATTCAAGTACTCTAAACAGCTTAAATTACCTCTACCAACAGCCACAGTTGAAAGGGTTTTAAAAATATTTAATAACAAATAGTTAAAACACAAGACAATACTTTTTACTACACAGTGGCTAGTCAAGAGTTCAGAGATCACAGAGAAATACTTAAAATAATTCAGTAGTACAGTTTTGACAGAGAAAAACAGTCTAATCGTTCTAGTTTCTAGCTATTTCTAAGAGAAAACACATGTCTAAGATAAACTTACATATAGAGCAAGACAGTGCTGATGAGTTGGATGGTCAAGACACAAATGCTTAATGCTCTCTGATTCTCTCCGTTTTTAAAATCACATCCCTGGTTCACATTACATCATTCTTCACACTTCCCTGGGTTCCCAGGCTAACAGAAACTACATTTACATGCTTCACCTCTGGGCAGAAACCAGAGCAATAAAGGACATTTACGCATGCAAATTCTGGCCATTAATTCTGGTCTTACAACAATAGGCAGGATGCCTCACTCTAGACCTACTGGCTCCGAGTTTTAACATCAAAGGGTCACAACATGCTTTACCTGGTCAGTAGTGCACTGTTACATATTTTTACCAGTTAAGACAACAAGCGTGTGGTTTACAGCAATATTTACAGATGACAGAATTATCTCCAAAATGTTATCTGACTAAGCTGGCAGCCTTCACCCATCTTCAACCAATCTTCACACATCTCTACCCTGGAGAACTCAAGCTAGTTTTTCAAGTGACCCTAGAGAAACGCTGCTTGAGAGAGTTGGGTCTATCTGAGTATACCTTACCCAGTTTCCTGTCTTCAGAGCCCATCTGCATTGGCATTGCTAATCCCACTGCAGTGCTGCACGGACATATCATATGCTTGCAACCCCCGGCTCCATCTTAGCAACTTGGCATTTTGCTGGCTGGCTCTGTTTAACCATGTTAGGGGGTTGTGATCTGTCATAACAGTGAATTTCCTTCCAGACAGATAAGGCTGAAGTTTCTGCAGTGCCCACACTATGGCTAGACATTCCTTTTCTACAGCTGCATAGCATTCCTCCCTGGGTTGGAGCCTATGACTTGAGATAAACGACTGGGTGCTCTTCCTCCTCTGAAGAAATCTGGCTAAGTACAGCCCCAACCCCATGGTTCAAAGCATCCACCTGCACAACAAATTATTTGCTGTAATCTGGACTGGCTAACACAGGGGGTCCTTCCAAAGCAAGCTTCTGGAATGCCTGCTCACACGCTGTGGTCCACACTACCTTATCTGGCCTGTTCTTCCTTGTCAGGTCTGTGAGGGAAGCAGCTATGGTACTATAACTGGGGACGAACTTTCTGTAGTACCTTGCAGTCCCTAGAAATGCCCTCATCTGCTTTTTTGTAACAGGTGCAGGCCATGCCTGAATGGCTCCCACTCTGGCAGGTTCTGGCCTTATCTTACCACTCCCCACTCTATGTCCTAGGCAGGAGACCTCCGCCATAACCACCTGACATTTGCTTGGCTTAATGGTCAACCCTGCCCTCTGTAGTCTGCCCAGCACCTCCCTGACATGCTGAAGGTGCTCTGGCCAGGACTGGCTGTAGATGGCAATATCATGTAGGTAAGCAAGGGCAAACCATCCTGCTCCTGCTAGGATATGATCTACCAGCCTCTGGAAAGTTTCTAGGGCATTCTTCATCCCAAAGGGCATCTTTGTGAAGTCATACAAGCCAAAAAGAGTCACAAAGGCTGACTTCTCTCTAGCACTGGGAGTCGAGGGCACCTGCCAGTAACCCTTGGTAAGATCAGTGGTTGTAAGATATTTAGCCCCACCCAGCTGCTCTAGGGCCTCATCTGTCCTAGGCATGGGATAAGCATCTGACTCTGTGTGACTATTTAATTTCCTGTAGTCCACACAGAACCTGGTGCTGTCATCCTTCTTTGGCACCAGCACCACTGGGGAGGGCCAGGGACTGTTGCACTCTTGAAACACCCATAGTTCCAACATCTCCACTACCTCCTCCCTCAGAGTCTGTTTGACTCTCTTAGGCACTCTATAAGGGGCCTGCCTAATAAGCCTTTGGGGTCCTGTATCCACCTGGTGCTGCACCAGGTGGGTGTACCCTGGTTTCCCAGTGAACATGTCCCCAAATTCCTGCAACACTGCTTGGATTTCTCAAACCTGAGTAGGAGACAGCTGCAGGGACATTGCTACCTCTCCCACTGAGGTGTCAGCCCGAGCCTCACTGAGGAGATCAGTCCCCAGATTTCCCTCAGACTCCTCCTGTAATCTACTGCAAATGCTCAGCACAAGGGCCTCCCTTTCATGGTAAGGTTTCATCATGTTAACATGGTACAGTTTGTGCCCCTGCCTTCTGCCTAGCAGTTCCACCATGCAGTTAACATCACTTACCTTTCTTAGCACCTTGTAGGGTCCCTCCCAAGCTGCTTGCAGCTTGTTGTGTCAGACAGGAATGAGAACCATTACCTGCTGCCACACAGCATACACTCTAGTTCGAGCATTCCTGTCATACCACACCTTTTTCTGTTGTTGGGCTTCTGCCAGGTTCTCCTGGGCCAAGCCCATGAGTTCCCTGAGCCTTGTCCTGAGGTTTACGACATATGCCACAACAGACTCCTTGTGAGACTCACACTCACCTTCCCACTCATCTCGAATTAAATCTAGAGGTTCCCTCACCCTATGCCCATACAGCAACTCAAAGGGTGAAAAATCTGGGGATTCCTGGGGAACTTCTCTGTAAGCAAACAGACTGGAAAAATATTTGATCAACTCCCTCTTAAACTGATCTGCAAATGCCCGTAGCATGGACTTGATTGTGGAGTTTAACCTCTCAACAAGACCATTAGTCTGGGGATGGTAGGGGGTGGTCTTTATGTGCTTCACCCCACAGGACTTCCACAGACAAGCTAGCAGGTCTGACATGAAAGTGGCACCTCTGTCAGTCAGTATTTCTTTTGGGAAACCTACCCTGCTGAAAATCTCTAACAAAGTATTTGCCACCTTCTATGCCTCAATGGAGGACAAAGCTACTGCCTCAGGGTATCATGTAGCATAATCCACTATCACTAGGATATACTTTTTCCCTGTGGAACTTTCGGTACTCAATGGACCCATAATATCCATAGCTATCCTCTGAAATGGCTCCTCAATCACAGGCAAAGGCATCAAAGGAGCTCTCACCTTGTCTCCTGCCTTCCCTACCTTTTGGCACTGCTCACAGGTCCTGCATGTCCTGTTAAATTTCTGGAAATTCCAGGCCAATAGAAGTTCTGCATAATACGCCTCTTTGTACATTTTATGCCCATATGACCTGCAAAGGGAATATCATGGGCTATGGCTAGAAGCGCCAGATGGTAGGCTCTAGGCACTACCAACTGCTGTACTCTCTCACCTTCTTGCCCTCCCTCAGGGGTCCACTCTCTGTATAGTAACCCTTTCTCCCAGTATACAGATTCCCTCTTCCCTTGAGAATCATGTGCATCCCTAGCTACCTGCCTCAGGCCTTGCAATGTAGGGTCTGAGAGCTGAGCCTGTCTCAACTCTCTCCTTGTAACCCTTCCCAGCTCCCCTTCCACAGGAAGTCTGGCATCCTCTGACAGTGGTGCCTCACTGTCAGCCTGAGTACTACTACTCACCTTTACCTTTGCAGCTACTCTGTCCAAGGGACCATCAGTATCCGCAAGCAGCTGTGGCTCACCTTCAGTCTCACTGCTACAGGGCAGCTCCCTCCCTGAAGTAACCACCTCACCAGTCCTGGCTGCAAGTAAGCAGTCTGTCTGGGTCTCCCCCAGGCTACCAGACTTACCTGCTTGTCTCCAAGCCTGACTGCGTGTAACTGTACAAGCACAGGGTACTGCACTATCAAAATCATTCCCTATCAGGATATCTGCAGGTATATCCTCAAACACACCTACTTGCTGGCTTCCTTTTCCACCCTCCCAGTCAAGGTGAACCCTAACCAAAGGTATTTGGAATGAGATCCCCCCTAAAGCCCTGACTGGAGTATATTGTCCAGGCAAGTAGTGCTCCTCTGTAACGACTGCAGGCTTTATAATGGTTATAACAGAGGCTGTGTCTCTCTGGTAATGGCCTCTTTGCCATTCACTACAACAGGATATAGCCTCTGGTGGTAGCTTGGTACCCTTGTTGTCCCAAGACAACCTCCTATTGGCATTTTGTCTTTCCCACTTTCTGGCTCCCTCACCTTTTGTTCCCCAGTTTGCCTCCGTGGGCACCTGTATGTCACATGGTCCCATTGGTTGCATTCAAAACATTTAACTCTAGCTCCTGGACGTGTACCTGGACTAGTGGCTTCTCCTGCTACTGGCAGATTCGGTTGGGGCAGTCTGTGCTGCCCACCATGGGTTCCTTTAGACTCATGAGCAGTGCAGGGGGTCCCTTTCCTGTGAAGGGCTGCCCTGCTTGCCAGGTACAGGTCTCCCTTCTTCCCCAACTCACCTGAAGCAGCACATTGTCTATCAGCTAACCAGATCCTCATGTCCTCAGGCAAAGTGCTAAGGGCTTGTTCCCTCACCAAAAGGTCTGCCAGCCCTTCAAAAGTGGTGACCTGACATCCAATCACCCACCTATGAAAATAAGTGCTCAGTTCAGCAACATAGTCAAACACACTTTCATTTGCCTTGCATCTATGCTCACAAAACATTTTCCTGTATGTTTCAGGTGTTAGCTTAAACAATTCTAACAAGTGATTTTTAACAGCAGTATAATCAAAACATACGTCAGACATTTTTGACAAAAAAGTTACAGCTTTACCATGGAGTAAGGAGGTCAGGAACCATACATAGAGCCTTTGGTCAACACTATACTGTTTGCATACCCTCTCAAACATATGAATGAAACTATCAAAATTATCCCCCTCTTTAAATTGCAGAAGAAATTTACTGACCTTTTGTGCTTCTGGGGTCCAGTTACTCCCTTCCCCATTACCTCCATGACTCTGGCAAAGAGTCAGCATTTCCTTCTCGTGCCTACTCTGCCGCTCCTTTTCCTCGGCTTCTATCTCCAAACGCCTGGCCTCCAACTCAAGTCTCTTTAGATCCAGATGGATTTTTAAGTCCTCTCCAAAAAGGTTGAGCTGTTCATTCTCCGAGGGCATTATATCTCCACTGCCAGTCTGATTGTCCTCCTGGCTGCTGTTTTCTGATGCAGCTGTAACCAAGACTGCAATTAGGTCTGCCTTAGTCAGGTTTCCATGCACCAATCCCCTAGCCTGGCACATCTCTGCCAGCTGGCTCCTTGTCAGCTTTCCATACTCCTCTGCTGACATGCTGCCTGCTCAACCTAACTAACTAAGCTAACAAAAGAAATAAAACAATTGTGATCTGAACTCTGAGTATTCACTACATGGCTGATTTAGAGTACAAAACACCTTCAAAACTCACTGTACACAAGCTACAGGAATTCACTCCACCCACACCACTACAAGCCAATTAGTATTTGCCATCAATTAATATGTGATGTGGATATCCCACCACTGCCAAACAATTAATATGTGATGTCCGTGCCCTGGCCCAGCAATCAGGGAGCCTCAATCCTCACCACTAACACCAGTAAGGGCGTCTCATGCAAGAGGAAAAGAAAACAAATACACACAGTAAAATGCAATTTCCCTTAAGAGCACACAGAGACCACAGTCAGTCCCGGGCTGGTCACTCTCTTGCTCTCCAGGGCCCCAATAAGACTCCCCCTATGGCACAGCTACAGGGTCCAGATCTCAGCCTAGTGGGCAAGCTAAAACCTCCAGCACCCTCTCTGTCCAACCAGTGCTTCGTGTCCCTGCCCAAGTAGCTGACACTGACACACACACACACACACACACACACACACACACACACACACACACACACACACACACACTTTGAGAAGAGTTTATACAACCACACAAACACTCCTGGGGAAGGCTGGCACAAGTTCTCCCGCTGTGCCCCTTTTTCCCAGACTATGCGGCAGTACCAGCTGCCACCACCCACTAATATTTATAAGCTACTCAAAGGCCCTTTAAAAGGGTGTCCCATTATTACTGTGCAATATTATTATCAAATCTGTAGTATAGCCCATGGCTAAAACTATCAGACTGGCTTTGTACAATTTTACCAAAGGCAGCAAGTACTCTAGAGAGCTTAAATTATCTCTACAAAAACAGCCACAGTTGAAAGGGTTTAAAAAAATTTATTAACAAATAGTCAAAACACAAGACAATACTTTTTACTACACAGTGCTAGTCAAGAGTTCAGGGATCACAGATAAATACTTAAAATAATTCAAGAGTACAGTTTTGACATCACAGAAAAATACTTAGAAATAGCTAGAAACTAGAAAGATTAGACTAAGAGAAAACACAAGTCTAAGATAAACTTACATATAGAGCAAGACAGTGCTGATGAGTTGGATGGTCACGACACAAATGCTTAATGCTCTCTGATTTTCTATATTTTTAAAATCACATTCCTGGTTCACACTACATCATTCTTCACACTTCCCTGGGTTCCCAGGCTAACAGAAATTACATTTACATGCTTCATCTCTGGGCAGAAACCAGAGCAATAAAGGACACTTATGCATGCAAATTTTGGCCATTAACTCTGGCCTTACAACAATAGGCAGGATGCCTCACTCTAGACTTACTGGCTCCGGGTTTTAACATCAAAGGGTCACAACATGCTTTACTTGGTCAGTAGAGTGCACTCTTGTTACATTTTTTTCAGTTCCATATGTAACACTATTTTTACCATTTAAGACAACAAGTCTGTGGTTTACAATAATATTTACAGATGACAGAATTATCTCCAAAATTCTATATGGCTAGCCTGGCAGCCTTCACCCATCTTCACCCAATCTTCACAATGGTGAAGAATGCTAAGGTAAAAAATCTCAGTTTTGTACGTGATGTTTCAAAATGATGCCAGAATCAGACACAGTTAAGTTGCAACTTAGAAAAAAAAAAAAAAGAGAAACATTGTACTTTCACTGACCTATACAAACCAACCTGTACAGCAACGACTCAACTTAGATTACTCAGCAAGTGACTGATGAAGGCTGCACCAGTACAATGACTGAATCTGTATTAGTGTTTGCACATGTTTTGCAACACTGCATTTGAGAAAGCTAGATTTAGATTTTTTTTTGCATTCTGTACATCACATAGTCACAGAGTCATATGTCAATCTGCCCATGTATGACCACATGAGCAGGCTGTGTACTACATAGTGCTAAATAAAAATCCCGTATGAATTCTATACAACCTAAATGAAAATCCCATACGAATCCTATACAACCTGCCCTAGGCAATTCTAAACAAGTAACTGCACTTCACATTTATTTTTTCTGAGTTATCCAAACTATTCCTAAATGTTTTCATTTGTGATTGCTCTGAATGTAAATTTTACTTCATTACAGTCTTGCCAGCCTATATTTCTACAGGTACATTTTACTGAACTGTAGTTATTTAATGTTTTGGTCACGCAGTTGTACAAATTGTGTTGTTTGTTTACAGACTTACTCATCATGTGGCACAACATTTGTAATACTGCACAGTAACTATTTTTCAAAAATATACATATGTTGCCCTATACTTACAGTAGTTTGGTTCTGTATGCTGTACGCCCAGGATAATGGTTGAAATGGGATCACAAGGAGATTTATATACACACACACACACACACATATACATATACATATACATATATATATACATATATATATATATATATATATATATATATACATATATATATATATATATATATGGTTCTATCTGAAACGCAACGTCGATCGAAAAGAAACAGAAGACCGAACTCGCGGCAACACCGACAGAAGAAGATCGACGGAGAAAAGCGACGAAACGTATCAACGGGACGACAAGGCATACGGGAAAACGGGAAAGGTGGTATGTGTGCGTAGTGACGGTAGGTAGGGTGAAAGAAGTTAAAGTGTTAGTTTGGTTGGTTAGGGTTAGTGGGGGTTAGTTAGGACTGTGATAGTTGTAATGGGTGAAGGCGTGGGTGTGTGATGAGTTAGGGTTAGAGGGCGGGTTAGAGTAGTGGGCAGCGCAAGTAGTTTGAACTGTGGGTTTTGTGGGTTAGGGGTTGAGTTAGGGTTAGTAGGTTAGAGGTTAGTGAGTGCGAAGTAGTGCGGACCTTAGGGTTAGGGTTTGGGTTAAGGTTATTTTGGTGTGCTTGTGTTGTGTGTGTTTTTTTTTTTTGTTTGTTTTTTTTGTGTTGTGGTGTGTCGGGCATGTGAGTTTGGTTGTTCGTGAATGAAATGTCGGGTGTGTGGTGTCGTGATTTTTTTTTTGGCTTTTTGACTGTCGACGCTTGTAAGATAGATCCATATATATATATATATATATACACACACACACACACACACACATAAAATATGTATACATGTATACATACATGTGCATCTCTCTATGTGCATTGTTTATAGATATACATACACACGCATATACATATATATATATATATATATATATATATATATATAGGCACACGTGTGTGTGTGTGTGTGTGTGTGTGTGTGTGTGTGTGTTTGTGTGCACATATACATATATATTATATATATATATCTTTATTTAACATTTGTTTGCCAGGATAGTCCGGCTGGACAACAAGTGTCCATTTTCAGCGGCGTCCTAGGGAGAAAAACTCCAGAAGTTTACAGAGAAAAGAAAAATTTACAAAAGAGACATTACAGAGTAGTAGCATACAGACTGTAGATTTTACAGCCGTTAGTATACAATAAGAGGATATTCCCCCTTTTGGTTGAAAATACAAGTGTACAGAATATACAATGAGAGTAGACAGCACCTGGTAGAGCATTGCAAGATATTTCACAATTGAATAAGAGTATATAAATGTTTACATTTTCCATATATACATTCAAGCAAATAAACATGTAAGAGTACACATACATATATATGCATACACATACATACACACATGCATACATATACACTATATATCAGGGGGTCACTTACAGCTGCATAGATGGTTGGTGAAGTATGTTTTAAGTAGGCTTTTGAAGGAGGGTGTGGAGTTTTGTAGTCGGAGGTCAGGGGGAAGGTTGTTCCATATTTTTGCTATTTCATGGGCAAATAGTGATTCCCTGGAGTTGTTTTTGCATGTGATGGTTTTGATTATTATTCGCTTATTTTATATATATATATATATATATATATATATATATATATATATACACACACACACACACATACACATACACACACACACGCACGCACAAAAACAAAAGACGGAGCTAGACAGCAATACTCAGTTAAAAAGTTTTAAACAGTTTAATTAAGCCACTGCATGGAACATTTAGATCAGTGGATATAAAATGAAACAGCGAAATGTGATCAGAAAAATCACCTTCTACCTCCCTCCCTCACCACTATAGGACAAGAAAGTACAGTTGTGCAAACAAACTTACCATAACTGTAGATGTTCAAACAGATTACTGTTAAAGTAGCATACACCTATGTGGGACATATTCTGCCAAGGATCGGACATGTAGCAAGTATACAAAAGCTTTTGCGTCCCATCTTTGTGCCCCATATGTCAACTAATGCACCAGAGAATACTAGTATAAAAGAGGACATATGAGCACCAAGATTCAGAGCTTTCTTGTCTCAAACCAAGGGAGCTATAACAGGAGATATGGCCAAATCCAAATTTCTGAACCTATGTCTAGTAGAAAAAGAGGGAAGGAAACCCTACTCCAGCAAGGGGACAGTAATAAAACAAAATATACATAAGAACAGTAGAAATGAGAAAGGGGATGGAGTGAGGCTGTTAGCAGTGCACCAGCAATTGAGTTGTACATGTACTGTTATGGAAGGTTTACTTACACAGCTGCACTATGTTTATCATTAGATCCATGATGCAGTAGTATAATGCTATATAGAATGACTGCCAAAGCTTACAGATCGGGACTGAGATCCTGCATCCTCCACCCTAAGACCCTGGAGAACCCATCCAGCAAATCCAGTTCTATCTGCGGAAAAAGAATCAATCTGGTAGTGTTTGGTGATAGAGTGCACATAGGACCAAGCTGCCACCTCTAAAATGGCTTTAGAGTACACCCTTTTCCAAAAAGTCCCAGAAGTAGCCATAGCTCTAGTGGAGTGTACCCTAACATTATGGGGAGGATTTTTTTTCCATAGTGTGAATAGCGGAACTAAACAGCCTGGGGCAACCATCTAGATATTATCTGTTCAGAAACTTGCTGTCCTTTCTTCTTACTTTCATAAGAAATAAAGAGTCGGTCCGCCAGTCTAAAATCCATCTTGTCCAAGTAGTATCTCACCTGTCAAATTCAGGGGATATAGTATTATTTCTCCTTTGCTTTTTAGGTTGGGGAAAGAAAAAACAGTAATGTGAACAGACTGACTCAGGAGTGAACTCTGGTATCACCTGAAGCATACATGAAGGGTTAGTCCCAATAATCACTCTGTCTTTTATGAAAGTCCAAAAAGAGGCAGAATAGTCATTAGGTCTTACAAGTCAGATACTCTTTCAGCTAACATCATAACAATAAGTAAAATTATCTTCAAGGTTTAAAACTTCAGAGAAGAACTAGATGAAGACTTAAATGGAGATAAATTTAGTTTTTCCGAAACCAAAATTAGATCCTATAGTGGAGCCACCCACTTCCTAGGTGGTCTACTATACAGCACCCCTCGAAAGAAGAAGAAATGTGGGATCTAATGGTAGACAAGCTGAAATGGCTAAAAGGCATACTTTAATAAAAGTGTAAGACAGGTCAGAATCGAGCAGTCCACACAGGTTCTGGTGAACTAGTGAGATCCCTGCCTGGGATGGGTCCTGGTCCCTGATATGACATCAACTAGAAAAATATTTTCCATTTAACTATATATGATTTTAGTCTCCTTTAATACTTATTACCCGTCTTCTTGTACAGATGTGCCTAAATCAGATCACAAAACTTATCATCCAAAAAGTCAAATTCAAGTTTAGAATGTTGGGGGTGGATGAGAAATCCCTTGTCCTATGCAAGTAGGTCCACTCTGTAAGAAAGTTTTTTGGTAATTATTTTTGACCAAGTGAATGAAAAGGAAGAAATAATGTTATCTGGGCCAAAAGGGAGTTACCAAGAGAATCTTGGGTGAACCCTTCTTAATTTCCTAGAAGACCTCTAGGTGTAACATCTATTTGTGTGGACCTGTCTTGGATCTGTCCAGGGAATTTGCAATAGTGTTATGTATGATAGGATACAGGTAGCCTGTAGGGAGAGACTATACTTGTCACCTTCCAGGCAATCATGGCTGGTATGCAGAGGGGGTAAGACTAGTCCCCCCTCCATGTTTGTTGATGTATGGCATTACTGTGGTTTTGTCTGATTACCTAAAGTCGTCCTAAAGTCGAGTCCACAGTTAATTTAAAACTTTTAAAATTTTATCAGGGTGATCATTTCTTTGAGACAGATGTATTTTTTTTCTTAAGTGGGTGTTCCAAATCCCCTGCACTTTGATTCATTTGGAAATCGCCCCATAGGTAAAGTCCGAAGGATCTGTTGTTACAGACTGCATTGGAATAGATGGGAACATCCCTTTAAACTAGCACACTCTTGTGCTTCAGTCGATGTACACTGTGTGAAGAAGGTGCTCAAAGGGTTTTCTATATTGGCTAGATGTCCATTCCTTTGCAGAATATGTCCCATATAAAATAGTTTTATGCTACTGCAACAGTGATCTAATGATGAACTTCCATCATATACACCATACCAGTATAATAAATTATTTTTTTATTTTATTTACACTTTGTTGAGGAGGTTTGTCCCACTAGGCCAATGGCCTATTTTCAGGGGAAACACAGGGCAGGATTCATACTAACTAGAGGAAATTTGGCCAGGGTACGTCCCCTACATGTTGTTGTTAAGAGTAGAACCCATTTTGCATGAGCACTTCCTGTTTCCAATCCAGATGCAGATGTGGCCTGGAGAAAGAGGAAGACAGATGAAGAAAAAGGAAATAATGGAGTGGTGACAGAAATAGAGGAGAAAGTCAATATCGAGACCACAGAATGAGCAGGATTCTGAGGAGATGTTTCAAAGAAATCTGCTTGATGGAGAGGAGTTGGCAAATGATGGTTGTACAATTACAATCCTCCAGTTGGGAGGGTTAGGGGATGATTTATTTAAAGAAATGGCGATGTACAGTGAGTCAGAAAATGAAGGAAATTTTCCTGGGGGGACATTATGGAAAAAATATGAAAGTATGCAGAGGCAATCCTGAAGAACAGTGGTGAGATAGAAAAGAAAACATATGCAGAGAAAGGAAAAATAATACAAAGGGGGAGCATCAGAAAAGAAAAAGGCAAAAGAAAATTTAAAGACAGAAATACATGGTAAGGATTCAAAGTAAAAAAGACAAAGAAATGGCCAGGTATGAAATTTGGGTCAAATTTTTAGCTTCTTTGGGTGTAAAAGCACATGCGGTAAGAAAATGTATTCGTATCAACTAAGAGACATTTGGTAACATTATATCTGAGACTGTTTTTTTTTCAATGGAAAATTTTCTTGGAGAACATGAAAGAAAAAAAGACTGTAACCCACTGAATCTTTATGAGATAAACTCATTTAACAGGGAAACAAAAAAGAAAATCCATATACAATTTCAAATAGAGGTGGAAAGAGAGACTTTGAAAGGACATTGGAAAGCTTTATGTAAAGAAGCAGTGGCCATTGCAAAGTTTATGATAAAATGGGTTTATGGACAGGCAGACGGGACAGTAATATTGTGTTAAAAATAGAAAGATAAAAATTTACATATACCAGGCTTGATAAATGTGGAGGGGAGTAGGGGTGTCATAAATGCTGGGGACAACCCAAAACATATTTTTTTGTGGAAAAGAAGGGCATTTGGTAAGTAACTGTGATAAAAGAAAATGTTTACTTGTGGAAAAATAGGACATGATGCAAAAAAATGTGAATTGAAATATTATAAATGTAACACAATTGGACATTTATGGATGGTAAAAATGAAAATAAAAGTGTAACAAAAAAGAAGAAAATGAGCAAAGAGAATAAATTTCAGAAGTAGTAGAAATAGAAGAAGAATTAGAGGAGAAAAAAACTAATAAAGAGGACCATAGAAGAAGGCTCTGAAATAAGTGATGAAGAACATATAAATTGGGAAATAGTGTAAAAAAATTCTATGGGTAAAAAAAGATAATTTAATGGGACAAGTAAAAAAGAAAAAAAAAGAAAGGAAATGGAAGAAAAAGAATACATACAGATAATGGTTGGGGGTTGGTATAATGTTTATGGTGACTGACTCACAAAGACAAGGTTCAGTGTTTAATTCTCACCTTTGGGAGGGAAATATCAGCTAGGCTTAGAATGACCCATTAACGCAGCTAGCCTAGTAATTAGCTATGAACTTATGAAACTGTGAATCTACGGAAAACAGAAAATTAAAATTTTATGGTGCTTTACATAACCATGAATAGTATTAAGAATATAGTAAGAACAACAGTGATTTTGGAGTGGTGGAATGCATGTGATGTAGATGTAATTATATTAGCAAACACAAGATTAAAAAAAAAATGAAGAAAAATTACAGAGAAACTATGGGGAGGAAAGATAATCTGGAATTTGGAAAATGAGAGATGATGTGGAATAGCCATATTGTGTAGAAATACAGTAAAAGTATTAGATGTAACTTTAGCAAAAATGAGAAGATTAACCATTACAGATATGAAATGGAAAGAACAAGTGTATTGAATTATAACATTCAATTGCTTACACTAACTGTAAAAAAGGAAAAGCTTATTTCATCAGATTTTAGACTATGTAGTGATAAATATGAATATTATAATAGGAGATTTTAATTATGATTTAAGAGGCAAGAGTAAAAAGAAAGAAAATTACATAAGAAAAGAAGTTATAAGATGTGATGTTACATTTTTGGGACAAAACTTCATGCACTGACAAAAGGGGTATGTACAGAACTGAAAGATTATTTTATAGTATCAGAATGTTTAGTTATTGGAGAAGGGGAGATGGGTGAATGAGGATTTTCTTATCATCTTGCTATATGGTTAGAGAGAAATAAAAACAAGGAATATATAAAATATGCAAAGAAATAAAAAGGATAGTTGAGAAAGAATGGAAGGAAGAAGGAAAGAGATTAGTAATACAGTTATGGAGAGATTATATTAGTATGGGAACATTTTATAAAAAAACTGCTCTGAATGGTGGATGACATTTAAGGAAAAATACAAAAAAATGTTTTTACTGTGGCAATATGATGTGAGAAAAGTACAGAAAGAAAACCATAATAGAAGATTGCACTGGAAGATTTAAAACAATGATTATAAATAGTATAGTACAATATGTAAAAGAAATGTTTAAAGAAAACAGAAAGTAGTTAAAAACATGGAAAGTAAAAAAGTTAACAGAAACAGAGAATAAGGAGTTGGAAAAGAAGATTTTTTTTTACATGAGCTAGATAAAGTATTAGGACAGGTAAATACAGATTTGGCTGCAGGACCAGATGGAATAGGGTATGAAATGTATACAAATTTAAGGGATTGGCAAAATATATTTTTAAAGATTTTGAATGAGTGGTTAAATGAAAATGAAAAGGGGTTGCGGATCGATGGATGCAATTACTGTATGTATTGGTATTCTTAAATTCATATGGAAGAAGGAAGACAGAAGACAAACTGGAGACCGATAGTATTGAATAATAATGATGATTATAAGATCTTTACGAAAATAATGGAAAATAGATTTGAAGCTAAAATGGAAAATATTATAGAAGATATTATATATAGTATAAAGGGAAAGGGCCGTCAAGAATTACTAATGGTAGTTAGAAAAAATTATGGATGACATAGGAGTAAAAAAAAAAAAAAGAAGCAAAAATTATGTTAGGAGACCTTAATAAGGCATTTGATACAACTGGACATGAAATCTTGTGTGGAATAATGAAAAAATAAAAGTGAGAAAGTTAGTAAATTAAATTATGTATGGCAGTGTACAGTAATAATAAAGTAAAATACTTGTAAAGAGTGCAGATGCCCAATGAGTTATATATTATTTGCATTAGTTATGAATGTGATAATATATGCAATAAATTACAAAATGAATGCTGTACATAATACCTGAAGGGCTAAGATATCCAGTTCTTTTAACATATGCAAATGCATTATAATAATTGCAAACAATCAAAATTTGGATAAAAAAAGTAATAATTTGCACAAATTAGTGCCTGATAGGGATGGCTTTAAATAAAGAGAAAAGTAAAAGTTTAGATGATGTAGTAAAGATAAAGGGGTATACATATTATACAATGAATACAATTTCTGTGTTGGGTATAACATTTGGAAATAAAGATGCAAGTAGAATTCAATGGGGAAAAACTGAAGAAATAAAACAAACCTACCCTTTCTGGAGAACATATAAATTATCATTCAGAAAAAGGCTTATCCAACACTGATGGGAAAAACAGCATATTCAGGAAGTGTATTTATGTTGCCAACATTATTTGAAAAACAATTATTTATGATACTTTTTTCATTTATATGGGGTTCTAGATTAAACCCAGTAAAAAGAGCAGTTTTATATGTAAATAAATAAGAAGGTGGTTTAGGGTTACTTAACCCAGTGGTATATGCTGCCTCATTAAATTTGTACAAAGTATTAAAGTAGATAAATACAAAAGATGAGAAATTAGTAGTAAAACTGTATAAATATTAGTATGATCAATTTGAGGGTATGATAAAAAAAAGAGTAAAAGAGAAAAACAGTATATAAATGAAAAAAAATAAAATGTTATCACGAAAAATATTTTTATGGAAAATAAAAATTGATGATATTGAAAAAGAAAGTATGGTATTAGAATTTAATGATAAAACATTACTATGTAAAGCCATGGGAAAATGTAACGGATGAAAAAAAAAATAAAGCTATAAAAATAAAAAGCAAATGGTGTCATCAGAAAGTAGAATGTCAAGGTTTTTTGTGGATACCGGTAACAGATAAATTACCAGTAAAAGGAAATATGTCATATAAAAGAAAAGTGACAGACTAGAAGAAGAAGCTACTGGACATGTTTTGTTTTTGGAATGTAAAAGAGTAAAAAAAGTCAAGGGGAAAACTACGTAAAGAAGTAGATAAAATAAATGTAGATATGATCAAATATGAATATTATAAGAATAGAAGTAAAGAACATGTTAAAAGAATAGATAAAAGTTATTTTATGCCATATGGGTTATATGGAATGAAAAAAAATAAAATTATGTTTAATGGTAAATGGAGTTTATCATCAATGTTGTTGTGTCTTTCGGCTTTTCCTGGTTAGAGGTCGCCACAGCGGAACTTCGGTCTGCTAATGATTGGCAGTAGATTTTTACGTGCAGAGTTTCCGGCCCTGACGTACAACCTTCAATGAAGGTACGCCCATTCACGCATGTCTCCACACAGAAGACGCTCTAGCTGAGAATCTAACAGGGCAACGTCTTACTGTGAGGCGACAACGCTATCGCAGCACCACCACTGCAGATATTAAATAAAATCAGATGTTGGTTATGGAAAAAGGAGTCAGGGTTTAATGGGGTGAAAATTTAATACAACTGTAAGGAAAATTATAAATATGTGTAACTATATTTGCATATCTATATATTTGTACATTTGCAAATATCTGTAAATAAGCTGTAAATAGGAGGGGCTTTTTGTATATAAATGAAGGACCCCAACCCTTTTCAGTAAGTGCTGTGAGATCAGGTAAATGGGGTCTCAGTTTAATGTCTCATCAGAGTTTAACATATTAAGGAGTGATGCACCCCCCTTATGTTGCAGTGTAGTGTCAGCAATGAAAAATTAATCCAACTACCTAGTGTGGGAAGAGAAACCACAATCTTCTGTACCAAAGGCAATTGTGTTACCTGATACAACATCACACATACATACAAAAACACACACACACAAACATATCCAAAGATATTAGAAATTAATATGCTACTGCTGAATGTAAAATGCACCTGTGTAAGTAACTTATCAGAGGCATGGCTGTATTTTGCCAGTACACTGGGTTGCGCAGGGTTGACATACTCAAACTGAGGGCAGTAGGTGAATTCTGACTTAAAGAACTTCATCTTCTCTTTTTCCACATTGCAAGGTTTAATGCATGTCAGAATGCACGGTTTACGACTGGATCCTTCTTCTTCGCTGTTACGACTCTTCATCAAATGTGGAAGCTTTGTCTTATGTAGACTGGAAAAACAAAGCCGGCTGGCTTTGCATTTAGGTCTAGGGGACAAGCCCATGCTGTTTCCCATAACAGAGAAACTATGTGTAAAGTTTGCACTGCTAGACAATGAACTGCTGATAAAGATTTCAGACGGTCTGCCTGAGCAACAACACCAAGTATTTAATATTGGCAGTGGAGCATTTGACTTTCGATGTTCCTTGCTTCGTGAAAGGGATGATGATTTCCCAGTTTTCCTGTGTTTCTTATGATGGCCTGTGGAGGTTTGCTTTTGCTGGTGATGTCGCTTCTCTTTTTTGGTTTGCAAAAGAACATTGTAGCTACTGGATCCAGTTGTGAATATGTTTTTGAGGATGCTCGGGGAAAGCTGATGAAGTCCATTTTTACTCACATTTGACTGGTTTTCATTGTGGGGTAAAACAGACTTTCTTGAGAGTTCTTGCTCTGGCCAGTGCAGTTTTTCTAAATAAAAAAACAATATGAAGACTGAGTAGTGTTTACTATCTATGGCACAGGAAATGCTTACTACTACAAAAAAACTTAACATACACAATATAGTGTTTTCATTATTTACTCCACAAAAAAAGAAGTTATGTACTCACCATAATGTTCCATGTTTGGGTTCAGCTGTATACTATAGCTCGAGAGCTTTTACTGGCTCGAGGCTAGCTCCTATCCCAACATGCCTAGCGGTAGTTACCCACATCTCATTTATGATAACCCAGCACTAGACCATACAGGTAGAAAAAATACTCTATTTTACATATAAGAGCACACCTGCATATAAAGGCGTAAACCATCAGCAAGAGTAAGACAGGGAGAAGAGGCCTAACCAAATGGCATGGTAAAGTTAAACTCAGCCAGTGTAGCCAATAAAAAGGAATTCCTCTCGATCCTCCAGGAAGGAGGAAGGAGGGTGGGATGCAAGAAAGAATGCGAGCTCAAGGACAACAAACATGGAACGTTACGGTGAGTACATAACTTCTTTATGTTATGTTGTCCCTATCTCGCCTTCGTTCTTGCTATTTGGGACCATGTCCCCAGCACCTGTTTCTTGGATGACTCACTGGAAAAAACTCTTCAGGACCGTGGATGTCCTGTTCCGGGAGCCCATATCTACTTTGTAATGCATGATAAAGTTATGAGGATTAGCCCAAGTAGCTGCTGCACAGACTGAATCCAAAGGCAGTCTGGCTTGAAAGGCAATAGAGGTAGCCAAGGCCCTTGTTGAGTGTCCTTTAATTTTTCCTGGAAGTTTTTTGTTGCACAAATCGTAGATGTAGATTATAGTGTCTGAAAGCCACTCAGACAAAGTCACCTTTGAGACTGAACTTATTCTCCAAACAGGATACGAACAATAGGTCGGATTTTTTTAAGTTCTTGGTCCTGTGTAAATAAAAATGTAACTGTCTATGAACATCCAATTGATGGAGCTTATACTCTGACTTGTTGCCATGATTGGGGAAGAAAACAGGAAGCTCTATGGATTGATTTAAACTGTACTCAGAACACACCTTGGGTAAGAAAGAGGGGTTGGTTCTAAGAGAAACTCTATCTTTGAGGAAAATCAAGTACGGAGGATGAATAGATAAGGACTGTAATTCTGAAACCCTGCTAGCTGAGGTAATGGCAGTTAAGAAAGGGTCTTCCATATCAAAAATTTCAGTGGACAATAAGCAGATGGCTCAAAGAGGGGGGGGGGGGAAATCAGAGCATCTAAAAAGTACAGTTGTGTACACTTACCATAAATGTAGATGTTCGAGTTTATTAATTGTTGCAGTCATTACATTTGGGTAATCCGCTGGCAGGTTGCCCTCAGTCGGCCAGAATTCCAAAGCCTTGGGTCCTGCGTCGGAGAAGGAAAGATAAACTCCAGAATGACAGGGATGGCGGGAGGGTAACCTGGACTGCAGCAATGAATACACTCGAACATCTACATTTATGGTAAGTGTACACAACTGTACTATGTTCTTCGTGTTTCATTGTTGCAGTCATTACATTTGGGTAAAATCCCAAAGCTATGGTTGGGAGGCTGGAGCTAAACAGCATTAGGTGTGGTTATAAGGCCCTGCAGAACTGCAGTGGCAAAGCCTGCCCTGGACTTAGAGTAGAGTGGCAAATGATAATGCTTTGTAAAGGTGTGAACAGAACTCCAAGTAGCAGCCTCTAGAATGTCTTTGGTTGGTACTCCTCTGAGAAAGGCTGCTGAAGTAGCTGCAGCTCTGGTGGAATGAGACCTAATGCCCTTGGGCACAGGTTTACCATGGTGTAAGTAGCAGAAACGGATGCAGTAGCTTATCCGCTTTGAAATGGTCTGCTTTGAAATAGCCCTCCCTTCTGATCCTGAAGCATATGTCACTAGTAATTGCTCAGTTTTTCTTAGAGCTTTAGTCCTGCTCAAGTAGAATCTTAGCTGTCTGTGTACGTCCAAGGAATGCAGAATTCTCTCCCCCTTGTTCTGCGGATTTGGATAAAAGGTTGGCAGATGAATTGTCTGGTTAAACGCCACACTGGAAACCACCTTAGGCATAAATGTAGGATTTGTCCTCAGAGATACCCTGTCTGGGTAAATATGATAAAAGGCTCTACAGCCATGAGGGCCTGTAGCTCTGAAACTCTTCTTGCTGAAGTAATTGCTAGTAGCAGAGCTGTTTTCCATGATAAGAACTTTATATCAGCAGTAGCAGCTGGTTGAAATGGAAGCAGGGTGAGCTTGTCCAACACATAATTGAGGTCCCATGCAGGTAATGGTGATCTTCTAAGAGGCCTTACATTTTTGGCTCCTCTAAGATACTGCTTTAGCAAAGGATAAGAAAAGATTGGTGGCTCTGTATTGTAAAAATGGCAGAGGCATGGATTTTAATTGATGAGAAAGATAGGCCTTTGTCAAGCATCTCAGTTAAATATCGTAATATCTGATGAATATTTGGTTCTGCTGTATCAGTTCCTTGTGCTCGATT
Organism: Protopterus annectens; assembly: GCF_019279795.1. Lineage (NCBI taxonomy): Eukaryota > Metazoa > Chordata > Ceratodontiformes > Protopteridae > Protopterus > Protopterus annectens. The sequence goes on from NC_056731.1 coordinate 634,624,401, forward strand.
CCAAGCACAAAATCTCTTCCATTTAACAGCATACGATTTTCTAGTACTAGGCCTTCTGGCTTCCAAAATGACATCCATCACAGCTTTACTGAGAGGTGTTGTTTGTATAACTACATGATCAGCCATGCTGTCAGGTTTATAGTGTCTGGAGTTGATTGCGCAGGATCTGATTGTTTTGTTGGGACAGTAGTTGACGTCTTTGTGGTAAGGTCCAAGCTGGGTATTGAGACAAGATCCTTAGGATTGGGTACCAGTATTGGCGGGGCCAGTCCGCGGCAATTAGTATCATCTTTGGTTTCTCTTGTCTGACTTTTAGGAGGACCTTGGGAAGAAGAGGCAGAGGTGGAAAGGTGTAAACTGATAGGCTTTTCCAACTGAAGGATAGGGCATCCACTTTCCATGCTTGTCTGTGATAAGTCCTTGTGCAGAATATTTTCAATTGATAATTTTGAGGGGAGGCAAATAGATCTATGTCTGGGCTCCCCCAGTTCTCTGTTATCATGCTGAAGACTTGTGGATTTAGTTTCCACTCATGAGGATCTATAAGGTTTCTGCTTAGATAGTCTGCCAGAGTATTTTGCTTTCCTGGCAGGAATTGAGCTTGAAGATGTATTTGGTAGGTCAAAGCTGTGTCCCACAGTGCCATGGCTAATCTGCAAAGGGGGTATGAGTATGTGCCCCCTTGCTTGTTTATATACCACATGACCGTGGTGTTGTCCGTCTTTATCAGTAGTTGTCCTGGATGAAGTAAGTCCTTGAAGGCTGTTAGGGCATTTTGAACAGCTAACATCTCTTTCTGGTTGATATGTAGATGCATTTGTTTTGGGGTCCATATGCCCTGTATTCATCTTCCTGCCATGTGGGCCCCCCAGGCATAATCTGATGCATCTGTTGTTAAGGTGTGGCTGGCAGGGGGTAGAGTGAAGGCCCGTCCAATGTTTTGGTGACATGCCTTTGCCCACCATAGAAACTCCTGTTGTAGGTAGGGAATGAGAGAAATCATTCATTGTTTCCAGACTGTGAGAATGTTGACTCCATAAACTTTTTAGGTACCACTGAAGTTTCCTCATATGCAGTCTTGCATATGGAATCAGTAGGATGCAGGATGCCATGAAGCCCAAAGCCTGCAGAATTTGTCTTGCAGATAACTGGGTTTTTTTTACCATCAGTATGAAGTAAGTAGTCAGTTGCCTTTGCTTGTCTGGCGTGAGGTAGCTTGCACCCAGGAATGTTATCTTTTGAGAGGGTACCAGTTGTGATTTCTTTTCGCTTATTGTGTACCCTAGGCATGTTAGAAGCCTTTTCACAAACGCCAGGTGTCGAAGAATGTCCTTGTTCTCTGCTTGAATGAGACAGTCGTCCAAGTAAGGATATATTTGTATACTTCTTTGTCTGCAAAATGCAATTACTGGTGCCAGGCACTTTGTAAAGACCCCGGGTGCAGTAGATAAGCCAAAGGGCAGTGCAGAGAATTGGTAATGCATTAAGCCAGCCTTGAATCTGAGGTACCTTCTGCACGGTTGTCTTATTGGGACATGCAGGTATGCCTCTTTTAGGTCTAATGTCACCAGCCAAGCATTCTTGCCCAGCATGGGCAGAAGCTGCTGCAAAGTCAGCATTTTGAATTTTGGAATGTCCAGGTATGTGTTCAAAATTGATAAATCCAGTATTGGCCACCAGGCCTTGTCCTTTCTGGGTACCAAGAACAGTCTTGAGTAAAAACCTTGTCCTTTTTCATGTTCTGGTACTTGCTGAATGGCCCCCATATCCATGAGGGACATAACCTGTTTCTGTGCCTCTGCCCATTGATTTTTTGGCAGATCTGGCCAACCGTTTGCCATTGGCAGAGTGTGGAAAAGGAATATGTATCCCGGTGATACTATGTTTAATACCCACTTGCCCTGGGTTATTAACTGCCAATTTTGAGCAAAAAGTGCTAATTTTCCCCCTAAGGGTGCTGCCAAAAGATAAGTGCTTTGTGCAGGCAGATGGAAGTCATTGGGACTATTTTCTGTAGGTTTGCACTTTACCTCCTCCAGATTTGGAGGTAGAAGCGCCCCATTGCTTTGACCTGTATGAATCTTGCGCCTGGTATCTGGAGCCCTTAGGGCATCTGGATTTGCCCCTATGAGCTCTGTCTGACACAGGAAAAGACCAATTTTTTGTAGGCCAGTGTCTACTGAATCTTGGTGGCTGCACTTGTAAGAAGTTTAACAGTTTGCATAGACTTAGCTTTGTCTTCCATTTTCTTTAAAACCTCTTCTGCCTTAATACCAAACAGAGTATCATGCTGTAAAGGTGCATCTAGCAATTTTGCTTTAACATGATCAGGCAAATTTTGTTCCTTTAGCCAGGCATGCCTCCTAATCACAGATCCAGTAACTGCGGCCCTGCAGGAGGCCTCTAAGGAGTCAAAACCACATTGCAAAGTATGCTTTCCAACCTGTTCAGCTGCATGCAATAATTCCTGCAATTCTTTATTTTCTGCACATTTAGAAATCAACATCATTTTCTGTTTCAGAAATCCCATAACATGTTGTTGATACTTAATCATATGAAACTGACAGTTTAAGGCCCTGATTGCCAAGATTGCAGATGTATAAACCTTTTTCCCCATCTGTCCAGTGCCCTTGAATCTCTGTCAGAGGGGGTAGGATGTTTTGCTGTTGAGGCCTTAACTCCTTTTGGACCCTGTGAAATAGTTTCAGGATCAGCAGCAGGGTTTCTAAATAAAAATGTATGAGAGTCAGGGACCCTGTAATATCTGTCAGGCTTACTGGGAGCCGGAGGTAAGGAGTCAGGGGACAAGCTTGACTCCGAAAACACATCATCCACAATATCTAGAACAGGGGGGATGGCTAAAGGCCTGTGCTGAGGGAGAAAGAGGAAATCCCTGAGCCTCTTTTTTGATTCTGAGAAATCTTGACTCTCCCAGTGAAAATGGTCCCTCAAAGTATGCAATGTTTCTCCACATGAATAATCCTCAGGAGGAGATGCAGATGGTATAGACAGGACAATCCTTGCAGGGAGGTATAGATAATTCCTGATCAGAAAAGGAATCAGAAGAAATAGAAACCTGATCTGAAAATTCATAATCAGTATCTTGCCTAGGCCTCTTATCTGGAGGGGGATGGGTACCCCTGATCAAGGTAATAAGGTCTTCAGCCATTTTGATCATCTGTTTTGTAGGCATAGAGGCCTGTGCATGTGGCAGCTCATGCATCGGTTTTTTAGTTTTAGAAGTTGCTTTTGTCTTTGTTTTTGCAGCTGTCATCAGTTTGATATACAAATGTTGAGGTCTGAATACACCCTCAGAAGCCGGTGCATGCTCAGCAGCTCCGGACCCATCCGAGGGAGATACATCTATCGGTCCAATACCTTAAGTATCTTGCGGCATGCCGGACTCCACATGGGTGTCGGTAGAGGCCTGCGACTCAAAGGTAGTGGGTATCAGGGGCTGCGAAAGCACCTCACTGAGTACCGGCGAGCCGGCGACTGGCTTAGGAGAAGCTTCGTCGGATCTCGACTGCCTTTCTCTGTCCTTTTCTTTGCATTTTTAATATACTCCGGTAGTCGGATTGCTATCCGACGACATTTCTGAGTAGTTAAATCTGTTTCCAAAATACTATAAAGCAAAAATATACCGACGCCTAATAGTGTGTCGGTTAAATCTAGCACAAAACCGACATCCAGGCATGTTGTGATTAGGGCCTAGGCGAGGAATACAGTATAAATGGAATTCCTTATGAGGTATTTGCTTCCCACAAGTAATACAATTATTAACTTTTTCTGACGTCTGTATGGAGCAAGAAAAAAGTCTCCCCAACGGGGTACTTGGCTTTAGTGAAGACTTTGGTTCTGAATCTCAAACTCAAATATTTCAGTAGTCGGCCGACCGGCACTTGCGAAATGCTTCTGCTTCGGGCACCACGTGGCAAGAAAGACTAAAGAAAATGGCGTTGGCTGCATGTTTTATACCCCTGACGACCTGACGTCATGGAAGAGAAGACAGCAACCGACGCAGGACCCAAAACTTTGGAATTCAGGCCGACTGAGGGCAACCTGCTAGCAGATTACCCAAATGTAATGACTGCAACAGTGAAAAAAAAGAACATCTAAATTTAGGTCGCGGGGGGGGGGGTTCTCTTATTGGAGGTCTTAAGAGGGTAGCACCTCTTAGGAATGCTTTACATAGCCTATGGGACATGATGTTGGAGCCCATTTCTCCCACATGGAAACTAGAAATGGCAGCCAGCTGTATCTGGACAGTAACTGCCGCTGCTTCTCGCTCAAAGGTTTCAGCAAGAAATCTGAGAATCTTTTAAATGGGTGCAGTAAAGGGATCAATCTTGTTTTTGCATGCCCAACACAAGAATCTCTTCCATTTACTAGCATAAAGTTTCCTCGTAGTGGGCTTATGGGAGGAAATGAAAATGTGTTGAACTGCCGGAGAAACATCGGGAAGCCTGGCTAAGATCAGAAGTGGAGAAACCAAGCTGTCAGCTTGAGAGTTTGAATGGAAGGATGGAGAGCACCAGACTGATTTATCAGGAGATCTGGAGCTGAGTCCAGGATCCAAGGCTACCCCTGCAGATGAGGCCAAAGGAATGGGAACCATATCCGACGAGGCCAGTAAGGGGCAATGAGGATTAACTTGCAACCCAATGACTGTGCTTTCTGAAAAACCTCGGGGATCAGGGGAAAGGGTGGAAATGCGTAAGCAGTCCTGGGGGCCAATCGTGAACAAGTGCGTCCCTGGGTGACTGTCCTGGTTGTGGGACTATGGCAAAGTAGCTGCTGCATTTGTTGTTGAGGGAGTTGCAAGCAGATCGCAGTATGGCTGGCCCCATTTGCGAAAAATCAAGTCCGCAACTTCCTGTTTCAGGGACCACACATGAGGCATCAGAATAGCCCTGCTGAGTTTGTCTGCTATCACGTTGGATTTCCCCTTGATGTGCGTCGCAACCAGAAAGTGATGAGAAGACATCGCCCACTGCCAAACTCATAGAGCCTCTCGACACAAGGGATAAGACCTGATTCTGCCCTTTTTGTTGATGTACCATACTACCGACATATTGTCTGTCTGAATTGCTATAGTCCATGTAAGTAGAGTCTTGAAGTGCTTAAAACTCCAGAAGCACCAAACTCATCTCTAGGACATTGATGTGCAAGTGATACTCATGTTTCTGCCAAGTCCCTTGAATAGTCTGTCCCAGATAATGCCCCACCCACCCTATCTGGGAAGCGTCCGTGGTTACTGTGGCTACGGGCTGGGGGCTTAGAAACGGTCTGCCCATTGATACCAGAGGGGATTGAAGCCACCATGCTAAGTCCTTCTTGCAAGACTCTGTGATCCATACCTGATGTGACACTAGCAAATCCTGGAATGACCATTGAGCAAAATGGAGCCACTGCATAATTCTCATGTGGAAGCATGCCATGGGGACCAGAGTAATTGCTGCAGCTATCGAATTCAAGACCTTGAAGACAAATCTTGCCTGGATTCTCTTGTTTGCCAAGGGGATTGAGACTTGACGTTGAATGGTTAACACTCTTTCATCAGGCAGTTTTGCTATCATGGCCCTTGTGTCTAAATCTGCTCCTATAAATGTAATATACTGACAAAACAAAAAGGCAGACTTTTCTTAGTTTATGGTGATGCCCAGTTGTGTACACGTGTGAATAGTGGAGTCCCATGCCTCGATCAGTTGATGTTTGGTGGTGGCAGTGAGGAGCCAGTCGTCTAGATATGGAAACACCCAGAATCCTATACGCCTCAGGTGAGCCGTGACTACTGCCATGGATTTGGTGAACACCCTGAGGGGTGTGGTGAGACCAAAGGGCAGAGCTCTGAACTGGTAATGACTGTCTCCCAGCCGGAAGTGTAGACACCTCCTGGATCTCCTGTCTATTTTTATGTGGTAGTAGGCATCCTGGAGATCGACAGAGCAAATCCAATTGTCTTGACCCAAAAAGGGAAGAATGGACTGCATTGTTACCATCTGGAACTTTGTTTTCTTGACTGATTTGTTCAGTTTGCTGAGATCCAAAATGGGCCTCCAGTCCCCTGTCTTTTTTGGAACTAAAAAGAAACTACAGTTGTGTACACTTACCATAAATGTAGATGTTCGAGTGTATTCACTGTTGCAGTCATCACACTTGGGTTATCTGCCTGCAGGTAGCCCTCAGTTGGCCCGAATACCAGAGTCTTGGGATTTCTGCGTCGGATGCTGTCACCTCTTCCATGACGTCAGGTCGTCAGAGGTATAAAACACGCAGCCGATGCCATTACATCAGTTTTGCTTGCCTCAGATGTCAGGAACCCCCAAAATAGGAAGCAATTACATGGTGTGGAACACCTCCAGTAAAATGTAAATACCATAGCCAGAAGATATGGCCAAAAAGAGGATAGGTAGAAAGTCTAGAAAAGTCAGGGGGCTGGAGGGAGGGTAACCAGGACTGCAACAGTGAATACACTTGAACATCTACATTTATGGTAAGTGTACACAGCTGTACTATGTTCTTCATGTTTCACTGTTGCAGTCATCACACTTGGGTAGATTCCCAAAGCTGAGGAAGGGTGGAGGCAGTCAAGAAGTATTAGGGCTGGCTAGCAGGCCTTGTAAGACTGCTGTGGCAAATCCAGCTCTGGATTTAGAAAAGACAGGTAAGTTGTAATGCCTGGTGAAGGTGTGTACAGAAATCTAGGTTGCAGCTTCCAGGATGTCCCTGGTAGGGACTCCCCTGAGAAATGCTGTAGAAGTTGAGGAAGCCCTAGTGGAATGAGTTCTGATCCCCTATGGGGTAGGTTTTCCATGGTGTTTGTAGCAGAAATGGATGCAGTGTGCTATCCATTTGGAAATGGTTTGCTTTGAAATGGCCTTGCCCTCTGCCCCTCTAGCAAAGCTGACTAGCAGCTGGTCAGATTTTCTGAAAGGCTTAGTCCTGTCAAGGTAGAACCTGAGCTGTCTGTGCACGTCCAAGGAGTGCAGGATCCTCTCCCCTTTATTTTGAGGATTAGGAAAAAAGGTTGGTAAATGAATGGATTGGTTTAAAGCCACACTGGATACCACCTTGGGCATAAATGATAGGTTAGTCCTGAGGGAAACCCTGTCAGCATGGAAAATAATGAAGGGTTCCACCACCATTAGTGCCTGTAACTCAGACACTCTTCTTGCTGAAGTGATGGCAAGAAATAAGGCTGTTTTCCAAGAGCAGAATTTTAACTCTGCTGTAGCAGCAGACTCAAAAGGGGGAAGCATGAGCTTCTCTAGTACAAAGTTAAGGTCCCAGGCAGGGGTGGGAACTCTCCTCGGGGGTCTTAAATTGTTAGCTCCTCTCAGGAACTGTTTGATCAAACAATGAGAAAAGAGGTGACTCTACTGTAATGAGCTGAGAAGGCAGATACATGAATCTTAACTGATTTGAAGGATAGGCCTTTGTGGAGCAGCTCTGCTAGGTAATCTAGTATTTGAGGTAAGGAGGGCATCCCTGTGTCCTTTCCTTGAGACTGGCTCAAAGAACAGTATCTTTTCCACTTTTCTGAATAGGATTTCCTAGTACTAGGCCTTCTGGCCTCAAGGATGACATCCAGCACCTGTTTGCTGAAGGTTTCTGGTGGTGTGTTAAGGGAATAAGTCAGGCTGCAAGGTTCAGGGTTTGCAGCTGAGGATGCAAAATCTGTCCCTCCTGCTGGGACAGCAGGGAGGGAGTCTGATGTAGGTGCCAAGGTGGCACTGCTGTCAGACTGCATAGGAGTGGGTACCAGTGCTGGCGTGGCCGGTCTGGTGCAATAAGGATAGTCCTTGGTCTGTCCTGTTTGATCTTGAGTAGTACTTTTGAGAGGCGGGGCAAGAAAGGCATAAATTGTGAGGTTTTCCATGTAAAGGACAGGGCATCCACTTGCCATACTTGGCTGTGGGGATTCCTGGTGCAACATTTGCTTAACTGATGGTTTTGGGGGGAAGCAAAGAGGTCCACCTCTGGTGTCCCCCACCTGTGGATTAGAAGCTTGAATGAGCTGGGCTTCCAGTTTCCACTCGTGTGGGTCCAGTAGATTTCTGCTTAAGTCGTCTGCCAGTAAATTTTGTTTGCCTGGCAGGAATTGAGCTTGTAGGTGCACTTGATTACTCAAGGCTGTGTTCCACAGGTCCATGGCTAACCTGCAGAGTGGGTAGGAGTTTCCCCCCTGCTTGTTTATGTGCCACATAACTCTTGATAAAGACAGACAACACCAAAGTTGTCCTAGTAGGATAAGGTATTTGAAGGGTGTCAGAGCATTCTGTACAGCTAACATTTTTTTTTTATTGATATGCAGGTGAATTTGTCCTGGGCTCCATTTGCCTTGAATGCATTTGCCTGCCATGTGAGCCCCCCATGCATAGTCTGATGCATCTATTGTCAGGGTTTGGGGGGTGAGGGGTTGAGTGAAAGGAAGTCCCTTGTTGTGGTTGCAAGCATCTGCCCACCAAAGAAACTCTACCCTTAGACAAGGAATGATAGGAATCAGTGTTTCCAAGTCCTGAGAATGTTGACAGCAGAGACTTTTTAAGTACTACTGAAGTTTCCTCGTATGCAGTCTTGCATATGGAACTAGTAGAATGCATGAGGCCATGAACCCTAGGGCTTGCAGTATTTTTCTTGCAGATAGCTGGGTTTTGGTGGCCATTAGTCTGAAATAGTTTGTTAAATAAACCTGCTTTTCTGGAGTGAGGAATGCCATCTTGGAAGTTGTGTTCAAGCTTGCTCCCGGGAATACAATCTTTTGGCTGGGCACCAGATGTGATTTATTTTCGTTGATGGTGTACCCCAGAGAAGTTACAAGTCTCTTTACAAATGCCAGGTGCTGAAGTAGCAATTCCTGACCGTCTGCCTGAATCAGGCAATCATCCACGTATGGGTAAATTTGAATATTTCTCTGCCTGCAGTATGCGATGGCTGGAGCCAGGCACTTTGTGAATATTCTGGGCGCAGTAGATAAGCCAAAAGGAAGCGCAGAGAACTGATGGTGCCTAGAGCCTGCCCTGAAACATAGATATTTCCTGCAAGATTCCCTTATGGGGATGTGCAGATAAGCTTCTTTGATGTCTAGGGTGACTAGCCAGGAGTCCTTGGCTAGCATAGGAAGCAGCTGTTGTAGTGTAAGCATTTTGAATTTTGGGACCACCAGGAAGGTGTTGAGAATGGACAGATCCAGGACAGGGTGCCATGAGCTCTCTTTTCTGGGCACAAGAAACAGTCTGGAGTAGAAACCTTATCCCCTTTGCTCTATTGGAACAGGTTGAACAGCCCTAATACTGAGAAGAGAAAGTACTTGCTTTTGAGCCTCTGCCCACTGGTTTGGAGGAAGGTCTGGCAACCTGCTTGGGGTTGGCAGTGTGTGGAAGTAGAATCTGTATCCCTAGGATACAGTGTGTAGGATCCATCAGTCCTGGGTAAAGGACATCCAGTTGTTTGCATGCAGGGTGAGTTTTCCTCCTAGGGGTGCAAGTACTTGGGCATGGCTGGGAAGGATGATAGACAAGTCATTGTGAACTTTTTCCATAAGGGAGTGGCTTACCACTCCCTGTTTTTGAGGTGGGAGCACTCAATTTTAGTTTAGATCTCTGCATACCCTGATACTGTAGTCTTGGTGGTCTGTTGCCCCTGGATTTGGACTGAGAAGGCCTGAGAGGGACTGGAAAGGACCAGTTTTTAGAAGGCCAATCCCTACTGAATCTAGGTGGCTGTACCTGTAAGAAATCTTTAACAATTTGCATAGATTTAGCTTTTTCCTCCATCTTTTTAAGAACAACTTCTGCTTTTGTGCCAAACAAACACTCCTGGTTTAATGGAGCATCTAATACTTTTGCTTTGACATGGTCTGGCAGGATTTGTTCCTTCCACCAAGCATGCCTTCTCAGTACAGACCCATTGACACCAGCCCTGAAAGATGCTTCTAAGGCATCAAAACCACACTGAAAAGTATGTTTACTAAATTGGTTTGCAAAATGCATTAACTCTTGTAAATCTTTATTTTCTGTACAATCTGGAAGCAACAACATTTTTTGTTTAATTAGTTCCATAATATGCTGCTGGTACTTCAACATGTGAAACTGGCAATTTAAAGCCCTTAAGCCAAGAGTTGCAGTGGTATATACCTTCTTACCCCATCTGTCTAAAGCTCTAGATCTAGAATATCCCTGTCTGAAGGGGTAGGGTTTTTGGCTGTAGTAGCCTTAATACCTTTAGGTCCCTGGGAAATGGTCTCTAGATACGTAGTGGGATTTTTAAACAGAAATGTGTGCGAGTCAGGTACTCTGTAGTACCTGTCAGGCTTTCTAGGAGCTGGTGGTAAAGTATCAGGAGTAAGACTGGATTTCATGAAGACATCATCTGCAATATCCAGGACGGGGTACAGCTAAAGGCCTGAGCTGAGGCAAGTCTAAAAATTCTCTGAGTCTCTTTTTGAATGGTGGGTAGTCCTGGCATTCCGAGCAGAAATGTTCTTTTAAAGTATGCAAGATTTCACCAAAAGAAAAGTCCTCAAGAGGGGAGGCAGAGGGAATGGAATCCTCTGCATCTGAATCCTCACAGGTAGGTAAGGAAATGTCCTGGTAATCAGAGGGATCAGCGTCATCGGACTCATGGTCTGTAGAATCAGAAGGAAAATCAATTCTTTGTCTTTTAGAGGGGGAAGGCTGGCTACCCCTAATTAAAGTTATTAGGTCTTCAGCCATTGCAAGCATTTGTTTCTGTGGCATGGGAGCTTGAGCATGCACTTTGGTCGTTGGTTTTCTAGGCGTAGTGCGAACTCTGGGCCTGAGAAACTCAGTAGTTTTAGTCAGAAACAAAGTAGTCTGTTTAATACGAACATCGGAAGGTCGGAATACACCCTCAGAAGCTGGTGCCTGCACAGTGGCTCCGGACCCATCCAGGGTAGAGACATCCACAGGTTCCATAGTCAAAGAAGCATCTCGTGGCATACCGGACTCCGAATGGGTCTCAGCAGAGGCCTGCGAATCTGCAGAAGCGGGTATCAGGGGCTGCAAAGGCGCCTCACTGAGTATAGGCGAACTGGCGACTAGCTTAACAAAAGCATCATCGGCAGTTTTGGACCTATGTGGTCTGTCTCTGTCTTTATCCTTACATTTTTTCGGAGGATCAGTAATCAATGGCTTATCAAAGCCATTTTGAATTATGGAGAACGAGAGCGAAAGAATTTAGTGACAAAGATAGCCTGGCGACAAATGGTTCGGGAGCTAAACAAGGCACAAAACCAACAGCAAGGAACGTCGTGGTCTGGGCCTAAACAGGTGACGCACTAAGAATGAAAATCTCGGTGAAGTATTTGTTTTCCATAGGCAAGACAACTGTTAACTTTTTTTGACAATCTGTTAGAGCAAGAAAAAAAGGATCCCCAACGGGGTACTTAGCTTTAGAAGACTTCATATTTGAAACTCGAAAAATGAAAATTTTCAGGAAGTGGCCGACTGGCACTTGCGAACTGCTTCTACTTTGGGCTCCTGCACGACAGGAAAAGCTAATGTAATGGCATCAGCTGCATGTTTTATACCCCTGACGACCTGACGTCATGGAAGAGGCGACAGCATCCAACGCAGAAATCCCAAGACTCTGGTATTTGGGTCGACTAAGGGCTGCCTGCAGGCAGATAACTCAAGTGTGATGACTGCAACAGTGAAACACGAAGAACATCCTTGAGTAAGTGCCGGATTCGATTTGGTCTGCGGGGACTTTTTGGATGGATCTTTTTTCCAGCAACTTTTGAACTTCTAGGTTTGCTTGATCCCGAAGACTGGGAGGAACATCTGGGATTGACTGTTTTCTTGAAAGGGGTGGTTGGGTGAAGGGAATTTTGTAACCCCTGGATATTATCGATAGTACCCATGTATCTTCTGATTGTTCACCAGGCTTTTGGGTAAAAGGGTAATCTGCCTGCAACCGTCTCCAGAGGCGGACAGTCGGGCTTCCTTTCAGAAGGGCTATAAGTGCCTGCCAGAGAAAGTATCTGCATCGGCCTGATTCTGTGGACCCCCCCTGCTGTGAGATCGGCATCTCCCATTATTATTTCCCCCTCTGCCCCTGGGGGAAATATCTCCACGTTTGTCAGGCGCAACTCCCTGAGATTTCTGGAATCACATCTTCCCACTCTTCTGACCTTTGGAGTAAGGTCTGGAGGGAGCAGAAAAACGTACTCCCATGGCAAAGAGAGTTTTGCCATCCTGTTCACACCTGGTAAGAGTCTCTTTTACCTGAGGCCCGAACAGCGACGAACCATCAAAGGGGGTGTTGGTAAAGGAGAACTTGAAGGGCTCCGCAAATTGACAAAGGCGCATCCAGGAGTGTCCTTGCAAGGCAACTCCTGTGCCTGCTGCCCTACTCGCTCCATATGCTGCATAAGAGATCAGCCACATGTAGGAGTTAACTACAGAAGTCAAGGTCGCAAGCTGTGAAGCCACCTTGCTTGTAGCTCCTTCAGCTGTTGGATCATGTAGGGCATCTCCCAATTCCTTTAGAAGATCCCTCTGAAGGCATGTAAAGTGGGACAAATAATTCAGTGACCTGAGAGTAAAGGCCACTGAAGAAAACATACGCTTCCCATACCTGTCCATCGTAGGGGACTGTTGAGCGGATGAACGGAAGAAGTCGTCTCTGCTAGTTCTTTCTTGGTGGCTGCTGCCACCACCATAGCGTCAACAGGCACACCCTTTGATAGAAGAGGCTAATCATCTGGAGCAGTTATGAACATATTGGGCCTCCTCGGAACTGGATCCATAGGCTCTGGAGAGCTCCATGCCTTCCGACTCACTAAGGCCAGCAGTGGGTCAAAAGGTGGAGACACCCAAGAGGTAGAGGGTTGGGAACCAAATGCATCCAGGTACACATACTCATCCTCCAAAGGAGCAAGGGATTTCCAGCCACCTCTCTAAGGATTTCCAGGAGGTCTGAAAAAGAGACATCCTCAGAGGGGGACTGTGGAGACCCTTCTGAGTCCTCCAAGTCCGTGTCTGTAGTGAGGGACACGAGGGAGTCCAAATGCTTCCTCTTGCATGTCCTATTCCAAGGGACCTCCTCTGAGGGGTGCACTGGGAAGGTTTTGGAAGAGGTGGGGTTGCCCAATGGGGTGTCCTGGAGCATGGGTTCCCTACGCTTGGAGGGGAAAGGAGGTTTGGAGGCTGACACTGACACCGAAGGAGTAGGAGCCAATGGAGCCGAGGGTGGAGCTGTCTCAGAGGACAGCACACTCCCCATCACCTTGAAGGTACCGGGTTCCCAGCCTGAAAGAGTCCCCGGCTTTGAAGAGACCGGAGATCTCCTCCAAACTGAGGGCGATGGCTCCAAGGCCAATGTAGGAGCCGAGATCACTTGCGTCAAAACTCTGAGAGGGAGAGCGGGGTTGGACAAGGGTCCAATACCTCTTCCCCCCTCAGAGCCAGAGAGAAAACATCAGCCCCCAGGATCCCTCAACAGACTGAGTAAACGAGGAGATCGGAGCAGTAGTCAGAACCAATAGACCAGTCGTAATCAGAACAGAAGGTTCCACCACAATGATTTCCATGCACTCTAGCTCCTAACTCAAGAGAGTCGGAGGAGGAATTGATACAGGTGTTGGTTGGACTGTCGGCACCACTTCCTTATGGGCTGGGCTCGATAATATTTTTAAAATAAGTAACAAAGGGCCACAGCTCCAAAGGCAAACCAAAACTTTAATCTGTGAGCGCTTTCATTCACTCAAATCAAATGAACTTCTTCAGACAAATTCAAACAGTAAAACCCCTCCTTATATAACCAAGAAATCACATGACCAATAAAATGCATTACATCACAAGTTTAAAACTGATTGTTAAAAGGCATATACATATTTATAAAGATATTTACATATACTTTAAAAGAATTTTAAGCACAAAGTGGAAAATTATTAATATATAAAAAACAATCAAAAAGGTGCATCCATACAAACCTATAAGTACATAAAATATTATATTATATTATCTTGTAAGAACATTCTATACTGAATTTCATAAATTCATTCAGCGTAATAAACTTTTAAGCTTGAGTAAACACATAACAGAACACTGCTCATTAAGGCCTGGGTAACAATGCGCATTTAAGGTAAGTTGCCACAATAACTCTTGTCTTTTGAGTAAAAGGGATATATGCCCACCTCTAGGGCCCTCTATCACCTGGTCAATCACCTTAAATTTAAAGTGGTGTCCAGGGTAGTCCCTAATGTGGTTGGCCAAAGCATTATTTTCTCTGTTTCTATTTATACTATAAATGTGTTCATAGATTCTTTCTTTGAACCTACGATAGTTTTTTTCTGATATAAAATGCCAGACAGAGCTGACATCCTGCCAAATATACCACACTTTTATATCTAGCAGTGAGTGAAAAATGCCTGTTAGCAATTGTATAGTCCCTACCTGTGTCTATGTACCTGCAATAGGCACAGACTTCACATTTAACCATTCCTGGGTTCCTGTTGTACAATTAATGCTCTTTCTCTAATATATTTTTTAAGTTAGCTCCATTTCTATACACAACTCTTGGTAGGGTGCCCAATTTAGATCTAAGATCTGTGTCTCGCATATGGATACACAAGTTTTTTTTAACAGGGTGCCCCTTATGGACTCACCATAAGGTGTATACGTAGTAATTAAGCTGACAATATATCTATTCTTATCCCTTTTGTTATTACTGTGCATTGGCATATTTATGTCAGCACTATTACCCTCAGTGGTGGCAGGGCTAAGCATATGAGCTAATAAGGCTGGTGGTCCCAAAATGGGTGAGAAGTGCCCCTCCCTTCTTTTTATTTGGACTTCTTTTATGAGTCCCTGCAGTAACACTTCTGGGTAGCCCCTTCTTTCAAACATTTGTTTTAAATTATTGCATTCTTGCATGAATTCTCTATCCAAGGTGATCATCCGTGCTGCCCTAACTAATCTATGAACACATTTATAGTATAAATAGAAACAGAGAAAATAATGCTTTGGCCAACTACATTAGGGACAGCCCTGGACACCACTTTAAATTTAAGGTGATTGACTAGGTGATGGAGGGCCCTAGAGGTGGGCATACATCCCTTTTTCTAGAAAGACAAGAGTTATGGTGGCAACTTACCTTAAATGCACATAGTTACCCATGCCTTAATGAGCAGTGTTCTGTTATGTGTTTACTCAAGCTTAAAAGTTTATTACGCTGAATGAATTTATGAAATTCAGTATAGAATGTTCTTACAAGATAATATAATATTTTATGTACATATAGGTTTGTATGGATGCACCTTTTTGATTGTTTTTTATATGTTAATAATTTTCCACTTTGTGCTTAAACATTCTTTTAAAGTATATGTAAATATCTTTATAAATATGTATATGCCTTTTAACAATCAGTTTTAAAGTTGTGATGCAATGCAGTTTATTGGTCATGTGATTTCTGGGTTATATAAGGAGGGGTTTTACTGTTTGAATTTGTCTGAAGAAGTTCATTTGATTTGTGTGAATGAAAACGCTCACAGATTAAAGTTTTGGTTTGCCTTTGGAGCTGTGGCCCTTTGTTACTTATTTTATTCGATAACATTGTTGCCAACGCAGGTGTTTTGAAAAGCCTCTTCACCACCCTCTCCACATCATCATCCGAAAGACTCCTGGATGACTGAGAGGAATGAGTGGAAGACAGATGACTGCCTGCCACAGACTGCAAAATCGGAGACTGTGGAACAAACCACACCGGTTCCAGAGAGGGAGATCTGGTTCTCTTGTGAGTCCTGACTGGCTCAGAGACTACTGATGGAGCCACTGGAGAAAGAGCTTTATTGGAACCACCACTCGGATCCGACAAACCCAGAGTTTTTTCCTTAGCTTTGGATAACTCCGAAATCGGAGCGGACGATGAAAATGGCATAGCGGACTTGTCCTGCTTTTTGACTGAGTACCCTCAGAAGAAGCATCGAAGGGCCTCTTCAATAAGCCACGCAAAATCAACTTATTTTTCCTCTCCTGCAGAACCCAAGGAACTAAAGGCATGACATATGGAACACGAGTCCTGCAGGTGGACAGCCCCTAAGCAATAAACACAACTCGTGTGCCCGTCCGTAAGGGACATCTTTTGGCAGCAAGAGTCACACTTTTTGAAACCCGAAGGTTTAGTCTCTTTAGTGGGATCCTTAGACAAACCAACAAATAACTGCAAAAGACACCAAGAATAATGACAGTAAAAATAAAACTGAACTATCACTATAACTATAAACTGTAACTTTAACTTTTTTTTTTTTTTTTAAAGAAAGATGGAAGAGCCTCTAAGTAAAATGGCAAACTTCCCCAACTGAGGAGAGTCTCTAACTTAAACGGCTGCTCCTGTAAAGGTAGAGAAGAGAGAGAAGAGAAAAAAAAGCCCTTTAACTAAAACGCGGGGCTGAAAGGAGAACCATCTAAGTTAAATGGGTTCACAAGGAAGGCCTAAAGAAAACCAATAGTTAAGGCCACAACAACAAAAAACAGCACCGGAAAAGGTTAGAAAGGGAGCTAATCTAATCAGAAAACACACTCAATAATATCCAGAAACTAACACTGTCTTTATCCAAAAGTTAAAATTTAGCCAAAAAGAAAAAAAACACAGCCTGATCCAGTATGAGCAATCTCGACGCTGCAAGAGGCAAACGAGATCTGGGTAACTACCGCTAGGCATGTTAGGATAGGGGCTAGCCTCAAGCCAGTAAAAGCTCTTGAGCTATAATATACGGCCGAGTTGGAGCATAGGATCGGCTCTGAGCCCAAACAGTAAGAACAAAGGTGAGATAGGGACAACATAACATCACTAATTTTTCGATTATGCCCTCAACTGATAAATGAATAAACTTTGAATAATCCAGTAACTAACATACTTACAGAAGACATAACTATGGTTAGCAGAGCATACAGAAACTAAGAATCTCCTAATTCCATAATCCAGTAACTAACATATTAAAGGAAAATATTCTATGGTTATCCCAGCATAAACTAAGAACCCCTACTGCAAGGAAAACTAAAGTTATATACTTTCTACAGCTTAAGAACTGGAAGAATAAGTCCATCTTTGTCAGCCAGTAGACTAAGGCAAACAGGGATTAGGCAACCTCCCTTTTACCTACAATGCCCTGCAAAGTAGCTTCCTCTCTGAATGTCTGTTATGCTGTGCTAAAGTGAAGCAGAAACAGAATAAACTCCAAAAAGAACTGTAGATCAATTCAGAAATGGGGCAGGAGGAAAGATGGTGGATATGTTGATGAGGATGGACCTGCTCATCCAGATTTAATTTTAAGTTAAGCATATCCCATTCTTATCTGGTATGAGTAGTTCCATTTTCATCAACAGGAGAGTGTCCCATGCTTTTCTTCCTAGCTGTTCACCTTCATGGGAACATATATCTAATAACTGTGGTCCCAAAGGATGATAAAAATCTAGAGCGAACATTCAGCTTGTAGTGTCTTGCAAAAACAGTTATTAAAATCTATGTGGCTGCAGCATGAATGCCATCTATATCTGCATTTTTGAAAAGTGAACAACAGGTAACTACTGCCTTTGTTAAATGATCTCTAAGCATAAAAGACTAAGGTTCACTGTATTTCTCAAAACAGAATTTAATGCAGACACTCCAGTGGCACAGAGTGATAAAGCCCTGAATACGGCCTAGCCAACCCGGGTTTGATTAGCAGCTCAGGCGACAGATTGAGTGGAAGGGAAGGGATGGGCATGTTCATCCAAGATATGAGGGCACCTACTGATACGCTCCCTAAGGGAAGGCATGGTTCAAAGAAGAGAGTTACCATTGGATGTCCTCAATGAACACGGGAGGCAGAGCGGGAGAGAGTGGATAGGTCATTGAAAAAATCCCCCAGGATGGAAGCACAGATGAGAAGAACTCTCAGGACACCCTCAGAATCCACAACCTGTCCCAGCAAAAACAGAGTAAGTTGAGGGAGGGGTTGGACAGTAGCTGGTAGACCCAACATGGACATTAAGTACTGGAGGCTGGGCCTGTAAACATAAAGGCTGAGGGGACCAAAAAAAAAAAAAAAAAAGAAACAGAACTTAATGAGGTCAGTCAACCATCTGGATACATTCATGTCAGAAACTTTAGAATCGATTTTTTTGTTGGAAAATAACAAAAAATAATTGTGCGTCTTTCCTTAACGATTCAGTTTTTTCTAAAATCCTACATAAAATCCACATTGTCTGCCAGCATCTATACAATGCGGTGAACATTCTCTTGTGTTACAGTAGTTAGGAAAGAATACAGGTAGGAGAATTAACTGAAGTCTGTCTCAGTGACCAATTCACAAATAAATTACAGGTTAGTTTACAGATTCCAAGATGGTGGATATCATATAAACACCCTCTCCTTATAGCTCCTCAATCAGCTATTCACCTCGTCTTAATCAAACGCCATCGGACTGGATTTACAAATAACTAAAAACTAAAACATATCAACCCAGCTCTCTGCTACATTTCTCGGTTTTAAAAGGCCTCTCTACTGAAAATACAGCTTTTTATTCTCTGAAAGCTTATACTGCAGCACCGCATGGCAGCTTGAGGCCTAACACAGTCAGAAAGAAACAGAAGGAATAAGGAAAGAACAGATACAAGAATAAAAGAGACAAAATACTTTTCTATACTACAAAGGAAAAAAAATGTCTAATGATCAAGACCACATGGTTCTACAAATCACAAAAAACAAAATATCAGTTATCTTCTCCAGAAAAAGAGATTACCTCTAAAAGACAAAGAACACTGAAGCCACAAGAACCATCCAAACCTAATACTAAAAACAAGCCTGAAGGGGCTTTTACACTTGATGACCTAAAGTCAGCACTTCTACCCATACAAAGTGCCATTCAAAGTTTCTCAGATCAACTATCTAACTTTGGCATCTCAACTGAAAAAAATAGTAGAGAGGCTAGATCAGGCTGAAGCAAAAACAGCAGCTAATGAAATGAGAATTGAAGAAATACAAAAACAACTAAACAACAAAGAAACTGCCTTAAAAGACCTGCAACAAAAACTTACTGACCTAGAAGCAAGGAGTAGAAGAAATAATATTCGCTTAAGAGGAGTTCCAAAATCAATAGACCAAATGCAACTACCAAAAACCTTAATGGAAATATTTTCATCTCTACTAGACAATAATCCTACAAGTAAAGGCACTGTAATTGAAAGATCTCACAGAGCTCTTCAAAGGTCACAAAACCCTGCTAATCCTAGACAAATATATGCCAAAATACTAAACTATCAGCATGTGCAGGAAATATTAAAAGCAGCAAGACAAAAAGGCTTCCTGAACTGGAAAGGAAACAAACTCACTTTTGCCAAAGATTTCCATATGCAGATAAAGCAAGCAAGACAAGTACTTACACGCTTTTGCTCTTACCTCATCGCAAAAAAAATAAATAAATAAAATTCCAGATGAGATATCCCATCTTTCACTTATAAAGAGCAAAAATATACTGCTAATACAACAACAGAGGCTAAAAGTGCCTTTTTTAAAGCTTTTGGTGAACTTCCAAGCCTTTAACTTCTAAAATGAGAAGGAGGAAAGAGAGGGAGGGAAAAGAAGTAGCAAGGGAGAGAGGGAAAAAAAGAATAATAACTTTTACATTTCTGATATACTTTCTGCTATTCTAAAGGAGCCATAACTAACCTTGAATTATTTTCACTTCACCCATTTCCTAAAAAGCTCACTGAAGTCGTGGTACCCATCTCAAACAGGCTGGAAGCAACTTGAAGGCCTAAATCAAGCGATAACCATTGTTGCAACATTCCAAAAAAAGGATTGTAACATCTAATTGAGATGTCCATGTAAACAGCAAGTTGAACTTTTTGGTACTACCTCAAATCTATGGCTAAACAGGGGAAAGATTTAACTGTAACACACCTCTCAAGCTGACTTCTTGCCACTTGCATCCTCGAAGCTCTACACTGGGAAAAAACAAAATGGACTATTTTCTGCTTCATTTCTGAAGAAAATAAAGGGAAACAGGATGGAAATCAAAAATAAAAGAGGGTGGGGTGATTTATTGTAGCTGTCAACAAACTAGCACAGCTTCGACAGGCAAGTCTTTTTTTTTTTTTCTTCTCTCTCTCCGATTAGGATATCAAAAAGGTAAAACTTATAACTGTGAGTCACTGTTGCTTCTGTAAAGTGTTAAAAAGCATTTTAATATTCATAGAAATAAACATCTTACAGAAGAATGTTGATTGTAGTGTAACAAATGCTATTAGGCTCTGAATGTCTGACTGCATAATGAATGTAATCATTAGGTTGTGTATTTTCCCACACCAGTATATGTAAGGCCAATTAATCAAAAGAACATGACCATTACTGTAAAATACATACCATATATCAGACAGAGTTAAGATTTATGTGCATGTGTGTATGTGTATGTGTATGTATGTATGTATGTATGTATGTATGTGTGTATACATATATATATATATATATATATATATATATATATATGTATGTATGTATGTATGTGTGTGTGTGTGTGTGTGTGTGTATACATATATATATATATATATATATATATATATATATATATACACACACACACATGTATATTTGTGTTTATGTATACACACACACACACACATATATATAGGTTCATAGGTTCATAGGTTCATACTAGGCTATCTGCCCTAGGGCATTTATAAGCCTAGCCAGAGTATGTTTGGCTTTCGCCACCCATTTTAAATTAATTTTGCTATGCCCTTTTCGAGGTTAGTATACTGTGCCTCTGTCTAACAGTGACACAGAAGTGATACCCGGGGTAAACCTATGATCTCCCATCCACTCATCAAGATACCTCTTGAAGAGAGTCAATGAGGACTCTGCCTAACCTGGACTGGGATTTTTATTTCATAGTGAAGGAGCCTCTGGGTTATGAATCTGTCCCTCCAGCATGTCCTATTTATTTCAGTGCTGAGGTTCAAGTCTCTCGGCGTGTAGCTCGATGGGATGGATTTTTGAGGTGCAGCATGTCTCTTAATTCGGGTTGGACATGGCCTTATCGTCAGGCACAGGTCACCTCTGAGCAGGCGGTATGCCACTGAGTAGAGCTGGAGTTTCTTTAACGGGTAGCATATGGCATCTGTTTGAGCCCTTTGATCCTCTTGGTGAGGTACTTTTGGGGTCTTTCCAGTTGCTGCAGGTGTTTGGTAAGGTACATCCCAAAGGGGCATTGTACTCGATTATGGGCCTGATGAGGGATGAGTAAAGAGGCACGATGACCTCTCTCCTAATCTAGATGTGAATCCCTTCATGATTAGGTGGGCTATATAAAATGTTTTTCTAACCACTTTGTACGTGGTTGTCAAATGAGAGATTGCTATCAACTTGGGTCCCCAGGTCCCGAATGACTTCTTCTGTACTTAATGGATTACCACCTATGTGGTAATTTGTGGGCACTTTGTTTTTGCCAAAGGGATGACTATACACTTTTGGCATTTAGCTTGAGACCATGGCTCCGGCACCAGTTGTCTGTTTCTATGAGGCCCTTTTGGAGGATGCTTGTCGGCTGGAGAGTCGGTTATGGCGCCCAGTTTGCAGTCATCTGCGAACTTGGTCAGCCACAGTCCTTCCGTGTTGGCCTGTACCTCCGAAAATATATATACCAAACAGAGGTCCCAGGAGAGCCTGCGGGGCCACTTGTAACTGGTTTGGAGTCTGACATGGCAACAGCAATTCTAACCATGTGGGTTCTGTCCTTGAGCCAGTTTGCAACCCATCTAGTGACATAGGGGTTTATATTTAAGCTGGTGAGCTTATCTATAATGCCTGAGTGGGGTATTGTATCGAAGGCTTTTGCGAGGTCCAGATAGGCTGTGTGGACCACCTTCCCTTCGTCAATGGCCTTGGTGACTGTTTCAAAAAAGTCAACCAGGTTTAAGAGGCAGGATCTGCCCTTAACAAAGCCAAACTGGGTAGGATCCAGTGTCTTTAGGTCCCCAATATCTTTATTTATGAGGTCCATGATGATCCTTTCCATAGCTTTGCAGACCAAGCTAGTCAGGCTTATGGGGGCGATAGTTTCCAGGGTCGTTGAGGCACCACCTTTGTGGAGAGGGACCACTGTTGCTGTCGCCACTCTTTGGGTACATATCCTGTAGTAAGGCTGAGATTGAACAGTAGTTTTATGTTTGGGTTTAGCTCTTCTTGTAGGACGAGAGTTCATTAGAGGCGCAGCCTGGGACACCGTCTGGTCCCATTGATGCTGTGTTTTTGCTTTGGAGAGGGCAGCTCTCACCTGAGCATCTGAGATGTCAGGGGCAGCCTGCTGGGCTGGGATAGATATTTGCCCTTTTGGTGGGGAGGGGAGTTTTTGCGCTGAACCTGTCAGCTAGGATGTTGGCAATGTCTGTGGGATCAGTGTATTTTTGTCATTTTGGACTAATTCTGAGCATATCTGGGAATTCCCACCCAGGTTCCTAACATAACTAAAGAAAGCCTTGTGATTATCTTTAGTGTCCTGCACAATTTTTTCTCTCGAAGCTGGCCTTTGACGATTTTATGAGTGCCCTTAGTTTTTGCTAATACTGATCAGAGATGCCTTCCCTTTTTGTTTTTTGCTCTATCATGTAGTAGCTTCCTTATTGTATAGTTTGTTTATGGCTGGGGTCCACCAGACAGGTCGTCTGCCTTTGGAGGATTGGGTCTTGGTTTTATTTGGGATTGCATGATCCATGCATTCCTGAAGGTGTTCATAGAATGCATTTATAAAGGATTCTGCGGTCTGGGCGTATTTTCCACAGGCCGGGGCTTTGAAGGATTCCACCTCAGTTTTGAGGAGTGTGAAATTTGCTTTAGAGAAGTTTTTCACTGTGGTTTTCTGGGCAGGGGTTGGGGTCGGGATGTGAATATCCAATGAGATCAGTTTATGGTCTGATTTTACCAGTGAGGGATACACTTCTGGTCTGGAGCATAGAGTCCCCATGTTGGTGATGATCAGGTCCAGTATGTTTTCCCTCTTGTGGGAGTGGTAACAAGTTGTTCCATAGCATTTGAGTTTATGAATTCTAGGAACCTTTGGGCAAGGGTGTTGGAGCTAGAGTAATGCTCCCAATCTATGTTTGGGTAGTTGAAGTCGCCCAGTATAATGGTGTTTGGAGAGACCTTCATATTTTCCAGTGTTTTCAGGAAGGCGAGTGGGGTTCCTGGGTTTGGGAGGGTGGTGGTCTGTAGCAGGCTATAAACTGGAAGGCAGTTTTACCCACTGTTAGTTGCACATGGATAGTCTCTGATGCTTGCTTTGCCACCAACCTGGAGGTGTGGGTATCTTTGATGAATATCGATACTCCCCTCCTTTTGGTTCGGTCCAAGTTTTGGGGCGAAAAGCATGGTATGAGGTATAACCTGGTAGTGCTGGGGTGCTCTCGGAGTCCTGAACCAGGTTTCTGTTACTGCACAGATATCGATGTTCTCCATGCTACGGAGAGTTTCTCGCGTGCATCTTGAGGTTTAGACTTCTAGCGTTGAGTAGCATTACTCTTAGTTTCTTATCCCTTGTGATACCTATGGAGGTGGGTTTGTCTTTTGAGCCTTGCCTAAAAAAGGCACTATGGGGGTAGCAAGAGCCTTTGCCAATATCCCAAAGCCCAGGGTGACAGGTGTAAGCCGTCCCTAGCAAAGCATCATGGCTTGTCGTGCATATCATCCCAAGCTGACAGGCATTGGATCCCCTTTGAATGACACCAATACTTAAGCAAATTGTTGAAACTGATCATCTTGTCTTCATATTGTGGCATCATTCTTGGTGAGGTAAGATGCTACTCAAGGTCAGGGTCATACCGGCCTGGGCTACATGCCCAGAGAGGCTCTCCTCTCTGTCTCTTTTCATGTAGTCCAGGACGTCTCAGGTCATTCACACCAGCATGGACAATGACTGAGTCATATTTGTACTTGCCTTGGAGTGACCTGAGTGCTTGTGTTATGTGGCGGATCCTAGCACCTGATAGGCAGCTCACCGTGACCTTCTCCTTGTTCAGCCTGGTGACCGACGCGTCAGTGTGCCTGATGATAGAGTCACCTATTACAAGTGTATCAGGTGTGTTGTTTAGCCTTAAGGGCTGTGACTGTTCGCACACTGGCTTTGTGAGCTATGTGTTGCATGTGTTTTGTTTTGGGGTAGCGGTTGCTTGGGTGTCTGCTTTGGAGGTCTTTGCTGCTTAGGCAGATTTTTATTTAGAGCCTCATGTATGTTTTGTGTGTTTATGTGTTTGGTTTGCTGTCGTGGTAGGTCTATGTGAGACTGGAATTGTAGTGAGTGTGGTTTCCTTCTCCTCCTGACTGGTTACGCCAGTACTGAGTTGAGAGCTTAGCCTCCAGTTTGGCTATATGGTTGCATCTCTCACATGTGTTGGAATTTGTTGGGAGGAGGAGAGGGTTGTCTGTGTACATTAGGCAGTTGTAACATTGCCTCAAGATTCCCAGGTTCACCAGCTGGACCGGAGAGGAGATTGACAACTGACCTTTGGACATGCTAGAATAGTATTGGGAATTCCTTTATAATTGAAAAAAAAGGGCCAATGGGGAACAAGTTACTCAAGGGAGTTTGTGAGGGTGTAGTGCTTTTAATTTTTAGTGCTGACTTATATAATTGCTTTAGTGAGCAAGTGCTAGGCTTTAGCATAGGAATAGGGTGTTTATTATGAGAACTAGATTAGTTCCAAGGCTCAAACCCAAATAAGCGGCGCTGCTCGATGAAGCGCTATGCACAAAATCACGCAAGCCGCTTACAGCGGGTTTTATACAAGCGGACTTGAAAGAGCTAGAAATTGGCCCAAAACAGCCAACAGACTACCAGATTCCTGTGCTGGGAACACTCCTCCAGGGACAGATAGCCTGCTCCAAGCTCCCACTGCCACTGGTGAACAAAGAAGCCTCCCTCTATCCAAGAAAGGAAATGGCAACACAGGAACTTTCAAAAAGTCCAGAATACAGCAAAGCCTGTATTTGGACTACTCTAGGTCAGGAAAGATGGGAAACAAGGATAACTTTTTTTTTTTCTTTTTTGCAACAAACAGCAGGAAATTGCAATAAATATGTAACACAGGCTAGCGCACTTGAGTGTGTAGCCTCAACAAGTAAATGCAACAAACAGGACAAACTTTAAAAGTGCAGGTGCAAAAACAACTTTAGACAGTTTAAAACAGTTCAAGAAGAGAAATATTTGCAGTTTAGCTAGATCGGACAGTCGCCCAGGTAGTAGCAGGAAAAAACACTTTTATCAGGTTAGCAGTCGCTCTTTTTAGCCTCTCTGCTGCTAGCACCACTCTGCAGGACCACGAGGAGCTTGGCTGAGTAGTAACAAGCGCAAAAGGTTTTATACAGGGGATTTTGAGAGCTAGAAATTGGTCCAAAATGGCCAATAGACTACCAGATTCTTGTGCTGGGAACACTCCTCCAGGGATAGATAGGCTGCTCTAAGTTCCCCACTGCCACTGGTGAACAAAGAAACCTCCCTCTATCCAAGAAGGAAATGGACAACACAGGAAATTTCCAAAGTCCAGAATACAGCAAAGCCTGTATTTGGACTACTCTAGGTCAGGAAAGACGGAAACAAGGATAATAATTTTTTTTTTTTTTTTTTTTTCAACAAATAGCAGGAAAATGCAGTAAATATGTGACACAGGCTAGCGTACTTGAGTGTGTAGCCTCAATAGGTAAGTGCAAAAAACAGGACAAACTTTAAATTACAAGCGCAAAAGTGCGCTAAAGCTGGCTTTAAAGCAGGGGGTTAGAAAGAGATAGGAAATGGCCCATAAGCTACAGGTCACTGGGCTGGAACCACTCCTCAAGGGACAGATAGGCTGCTCAGAGCTCCCCACTCTCACTGGTGAACAAAGAAGCTTCCTCCTATCCAAATAAGGATATGGGCAACACAGGAACTATGACACAGCCCAGAGATCAGCAATACCTGAAGACTGGACTATTCTAGTTCAGTAAAGGCAGAAAACAAGGAATTTTTTTTTTTTTTTTTTTTTTTTTTTTTCTTACAAAGTAGCAGAAATTAGGTACAGAAACACAGTAAATGCTTTAATTCGGCTAGCACACTTGAGTGTGTAGCCTACCAATTAAACTAAGCAAAACAAACTTTAAGAGTGCAAAAACTCAGAAATAAAGGCAGAAATGCAATAAGACAACTTTACAGAGCTTATTTAGTAAAAGAAACAGAAAAGTCTATATATACAGAAAAGCAGCTAAAACACACAAACACTTCAGATGCAGTGCAACCTAGAGCACTTGAGTTGTAGCAATATTAAGGCTATTACAGTTATAATAAATGCCCTGAAATATACTGTATAATTCCAAAATGTTTGAGAAGCACAGTCAGAACACAAGGAGGTTCAGGCGAAAGAAGAAAAAAAAAAAAAAAAAAAAAGTTTTGTTTTACTTTTTGAAAGGGAAAAAGGAGGAACAGAAGGCCTTATCAAATGTTCTCTCTGTATTAGGCAGAATGAGCTAATGACACTAGACTGGGAGGAGTGTCACAGTAGGGGCGGGCAACTGCAAAGCCACCAAGTATAAGAGCAAGCCTCCAACAGGGAGGAAGGGTGGGACAAAATAGCCTACAGCCAGCAAGCACTACAGACACTAGTTTTTTAAACAGATAAGGATTTAAGATACAGAATAGACAAAGTGCTATATATATATATATTAAATTTTAAAAACAGTAATCTGTAAAAATAATCAAAAAAAAGCAAGATACTTATATGTTCAGCTCAGTTGCAGTCAACAACTTCTTTTCTAGTCTGCACTGTGTGTAAAGACTTATATATATATATATTTTTTTTTTTCCCTCTCTTTCTCTTCTTACACAGTAATTGAAATTGGTTACAATATAATCCTCTACTAGTCATATAACAAATAATCTGTATAAGCCCAAAGTAATTTTCTGATGATAGTAATGCATGTTCTCTAGAATACGGCTTCTGTTTTTGCTAAAGGAATATACACCACGGGTTAGAAAGGAGACATGATATACCCAAGACTAGTTAGTTGTGCTATAATGTCACTAGGGGTGCCTAATGAAACTAATGCTGACCTTATTACTAAGGTCATAATCCATATGCTATCTGTCATTAGTACTATTAGGCATGTAATAGATAATGTATATATGCCCAACAAAACTCTCTGATGTTGGTGATGCATGTTCACTAGAATACAGCTTCTGTTTTTGCAAAACAAATATACACAGTTTAGAAGTGAGGCATGGTATAGCCTAGTCTAGTTAGTTGTGTTACAATGTAATTAAGTGTCGCTTAATGAAATAATTGCCGTCCTTATTACTAAGGTCATAATCCATATGGTATCTGACATTAATACTTCTAATTATCAATAGATATAAGATAAAGGTATATGTTGTTTAATAACTATCCTTATTTTTCAAGATATGTAAAATCTGGTCCTACCATACCAAAATCAGGAAAAACTAATTATCCTGATAAATG
Organism: Protopterus annectens; assembly: GCF_019279795.1. NCBI lineage: Eukaryota > Metazoa > Chordata > Ceratodontiformes > Protopteridae > Protopterus > Protopterus annectens. The sequence continues at coordinate 634,651,886 of NC_056731.1, forward strand.
GGGCAAGGATGTTGAGAGTGTTTTGGAGTGTTTTTTTCACATCTTGTGTTGCTGAGTTTATTATGTATATTGTGTATATACATTTTTTCTTACAGTTGCTACTATTTCATACAAACCAATATGCTCCTGCTCTAGTACTTAGAATACTGTTTGTTCTTTTGAATAGTCTCTCGGATGTAGTAGGTATGTGGCTAGGCACAGTAGGGGAAACGAGAGACTCTAGGGCCGCAATAGATTCAATAATCCTAATCTACGACTTGTATATATGCACATTCATATTGGAAAGAGTCTTCCAAGTATTACATTTACTTTTCTAGAACTTATACTCACTATATGTAAATGTGTGAAATAAGCTTTTGGAATATCAGAGGCTTACAGGATAAAAATAAAAAAATATATATTATTACACTTAATTTACCAGTCCAACTCAGACATTACCTTTTTTACAAGAAATATACTTGCTAGATGTGGACTGGAATAAAGACAGAGATACAAGATGGATATCTTCAATTATTGCCTCAGGGAGAGAGACTAACTCAAAAGGAGTAGCTATTCTGATTAAAAAATCTTTTAAAGAAAAAGTAATAGATTTGGGTACGGACAAAGAGGGTAGGTGGTGCTACTTTAAAACCATCAACTCCATATCAAATAGACCTACAATTTTCCTGAATAGATATGGGCCCCGTGCCAATCGATGCAAATTTATTATACAAATATACAATCTGTTATCAAAATTTCCGAATCGTGAATATGTAATAGGAGGTGACTGGACTATGGTCAATGACATTGCAAAAGACAGAACTAGTAAAAACAAATTCCATAATAAGAGAGCATTGAGAGCACTAGAAGATTTGAAGTTAGACTATTGCCTGTGTGATCCTTACTATACAAAAGCCCATTCCACCAATATGTCCACATGCACATACTACTCTCCATGTTATAAGACCTGGTCTAGGATTGATTTTTTCTTTATTTCTGACGCCTTAATCAATGAAAAAACTGTATACTCATCTTGTCCAAGACACCTCTCGGATCACTCTAAGATAACTATAAATATAACCCCAGTAACCAACCCATTAAAGAATGAAAAATCCTTCACTTGGGCATTAAACCCTAACTTCTTAGATAAAGAAGAAGTGATAAATGATATTCACAAAGAATTAGAGGAATTAGATTCAAATTTGTCCCTTTCTGACATTAAAATTGACATTATATGGGCAGCGTATAAGGCCAAAATTAGAGGATTACTGATCCAAAAAGCCTCCTACTATAAAAAAAACTTACTAAAGAAAAAAAAAAACTCGATAAAAGATGAACTCCATAAAATTGAAGTATCGCTCCAACATAAATTTTCACCAGAATTGGAAATAAAACTCCTTGCCCAACAAAAAGAACTATACACACTCCATTCTCAGAACTTATTATTCCACAACATGAAGCCCCTAACTAACTATTCAAGTTGGGCACAACAACCCTCCAAGCTTCTGGCAAGATTAAGTAACATATATCATACTCCCACAATTTCAAAAATCTTATATAATAACAAAATTTACACGGATACTCAAGAAATAATACAGATATTTGAAAAAATATATAAGGAAATGTATGGACCTCATAATACCCCTTCATTAGATAACTTTAACAATTTCATCAAAGATCTTAAATTTCCTAAGATTGAAGACCAACAAGTGTTGCTTTTAGAAGCTCCTTTTAATACAGAGGAAATCGCAGAAGCAATAAAAAGCATAAAAAGTAATAAAGCACCAGGCCCTGATGGATTCACATCAAATTTTTACAAGTCATTTGCTCCTAAATTGACCCCCATCCTATGTAAAATCTTTAACCATATAAGCAAGCATGGCTTCCAAGATTTGTACCTAAACAATTCTAAAACTATATTTATTCATAAACAAAATATGGACAATACCAACCCATTTAATTATAGACCTAGCTCCCTCATAAATGTTGACATTAAAATATACACCATGGTCCTAGCAAATAGAATTAAAAAACTATTACCTAAAATTATATCCCCAGATCAGTCTGGCTTTATGTCAAGGAGACAAACATGGGATAACACCCTGACCGTCGATGCAGCCATACATCTTCTTGAGAAAGACAAATCTCCTAGATACCATTTGGCATTAGATGCTACTAAAGCTTTCAATAGGGTCAACCTTGAATTCCTTTTCTCGCCTCTAAAACAATTTAATATCCCAAATACATTTATAGAAAAATCAGAGCACTATATAAGTCTTCTTACACCACATTGGTCATAAACTTGTCTCCAATAAAATGAAACTAGTAAATGGTACAAGACAGGGATGCCCCCTTTTCCCCCTATCTTTTTAATCTATATATAGAGTCCCTATTAATCTACCTGGCACAAAAAACATTTCACCATATACCTAAAATACTTAATAATAAACTTTTAATCTCAGCATTTGCTGATGACCTGATCATTTATTTTCAAACACCTAACACGGACTTAGGTAAGATTATAAAAACAATCAGCATCTTCTCAAAAGCTTCCAACTATGAAGTAAATCCATCTAAATCCCTCATATTTCAAATCAACCCATTAGGACAAAATCTCCTCCCTCTCCCAGACACAGAAATTAAAGTTAAAAAAGCATTCCACTACCTAGGAATTAACTTCGAACATAACCAAAAAGACTCCTACCAAAATAATCTGCTTAAAACCTGGGCTAACATAGAAAATGACTTGGACAGGTGGAAACTAATGAAACTTTCAGTTCTATCAAAAGTGGCAGTAATTAAAATGAATATTTACCAAAAATATTATACCAATTTAACGCTACCAGTGCTATTACTCCTACCAACTTCTTTAAAAAAATCAAAAAAATACTAAGTTCATATGGTTTCCAAAAAATCCAAGGAGAGCTATAACAAAACTTATTTTCCCTAAAGACAAAGGAGGTCTGGGGTTACCAGACTTTAAACTCTACAAAGATCTAATATGCACAAATAGACTTATTTTACTAGCCAACCACATCCCAAAATATGCAGAATCCTTTCCAAAATGGGTTAATGTATGGCACGCTCAGGTTTTAAAGACTAATGTTGTTGTCTTTCGGCTTTTCCCTGTTAGGGGTCGCCACAGTGGAACTCCGGTCCGCTAATGATTGGCAGTAGATTTTGACGAACACCAAGGTGCCAGCTCGACATTCAACCTTCAACGAAGGCACACCCATTTATGCATGTCTTTCGAACGCCCACCCAACCGTGGGGAGGACAAATCCATACCATTTGTAGATAACCTAAAAGATATAAAACTTCATGCCTCCATTAAACACAAAATCAAAACCTTTCAATCGTTTCTGTCAGACCTACAACTAAAAAGTGCTTTAACCCTATTACAGCCAATACAGCTGAACCCAAATTAAAAAATAAGAAATGAAAAGATCAACCTAGATCAATATCCATAAATCAAAGATCTTACAGTCTGGGATCTATATAGACTTAAAAACAGGTCATTAAAAGATATCAAACATCATGTCAACCTTAATAACAAATACACAATAATACTGAGACAATAGGTGGAAAAGATATCTATCTTCAGAGACATCCCACAAGAAATAGAAAATATAATAAACACACAGGCCTTAGTCAAGTTCTTAAAACTTCCAAAAAAATGCTATCAGCTACATACAAGTTAAGCACCTACATAAAATACCAGTCCACCTTTACATCTGCTCAATACTGGAAAGACAAGAATCCAGAAATAACTAATGCTCAACTCTCACAAGCACAGTTTAATACAAACACTCTCACTACATGAAATTGACGTACACCCATTTAATGGTCAACAATAATGCCGACTGCGGTGGTGGTGCTGCGGTAGCGTTGTCGCCTCATAGTAAGACGTTGTCCCGTTCGATTCTCAGCTAGAGCGTCTTCTGTGTGGAGGCATACGTGAATGGGGCGTGCCTTCATTGAAGGTTGTGCATCAGGGCTGATAACCCGGTACGTAAAAAACCACTAACAATCATTAGCGGACCGGAGTTCCGCTGTGGTGACCCCTAACCGGGAAAAGCCGAAAGACACAAACAAAACTAGCCAGAATGACTAAATACATTTTTCCCGAATAACTCACCTTTCTGCCCCTTCTGTCCATCAAAAATAGCAGACTTATTACATATCCTCTGGTACTGCAAATTTGCACATAACCTCTGGGACTCATTAAGAATTAAACTCGACAAAATGGGTTATGGGAAATCTACATTATCCTGGGAATTTGCGATTCTACATGTTAACTCACTTCACGTACCCACATCAGATTTAAGAATTCTGATCCCCATATTTGAACTAGTCACATTATATATTACTCAAAACTGGATAGACAGATCTAAATTAAATTGGGGAGAATTTACGAATATGGCCCACAATGGAAAAATATCTTAGACCACATACTAGAACAATAAATATCTATGTTATAACTATGCAATTACCCGCATTATTTGGTATGGAAGACCCTCTCTCTAATAACTTTGAAATAAAATCTCTAAGCAGCATAATTCATTGTAAAATAAGATATGATTAGTAAAAGTCTATCTCTCAACTATTAGTGGCACTATTTGTACAGTTGTAAATAGTTGAGTTCAAAGGTTTAACTTACTTCTTATATTATCTACTGGTCACCTTTTGTTTCCTAATATTATGTCTATATTATCTCAGTTTATTTAGATAAATGTCTTATTGTGTTGGCTAATGTCATTTACTATACAGTAGATAACCAGTTCTTTTTTTCTTCTGTCATGACAGGATGATATAGGCAATGTTAAATGTCTGTATAATGTTTTTCATTTTCTTTCATTGTATACTGTTTTTTTTTGTCATTGCTGTTAACATTTAAATCTGAAAATGCAATAAAATATAAATAATCTGCTCAAGCAACAGAGACCTCCAAAGCAGAAATGCAAGCAACCTCCACCCCCCAACATAACCCAAATGATACATAGCCTGCAGACTCAGTGTGCCACTCAACCACAGCCAATAAGGCAAAACAACGTACCCAACACACTAGTCATAGGTGACTCTATAGTCAGGCACACTGAAGTCCCACTCACCAGGCTAAACAAGGAGAAGGCTACTGTCAGCTGCCTGTCGGGTGCCAGGATCCGCCACATAACCCACGCACTCAGGTCACTCCACAACAAGTACAAATATGACTCTGTCATTGTCCATGTTGGTGTGAACGACCTGAGACGTACCGCCCTGGACTACATGAAAAGAGACATGGAAGAGTTCTCCGATCTTGTAGCCCAAGCAAGTATGACCCTAGCCCCGAGTAGCATTCTGCCATCACCCAGAATGATGCCGCAGTACAAGGACAAAATGATCGACTTCAACAATTGGCTAAGCTTTTGGTGCCATTCTAAAGGGATCCAGTATCTGTCTACCTGGGATGACATGGTCGACAGACCACGATGCTTTCCCAGAGATGGCCTGCACCTGTCACCTCTGGGATTCCGGATACTGGCTAAGGTTCTTGCTGCCCCTATAGTGCCTTTTTTAGGCAAGGTTCAAATGACAAATTCACCACCATAACAGGAACAGGCAAGCAAAAACTGAGGGTGATGCTACTAATGCTAGAAATCTAAATCTCAAAATGCACTCACGAGGCACTCCTTAAAATGGAGAACATTGATATCTGTGCAGTGACTGAGACCTGGTTCAAGGCTCCAGAGAGCACCCCTGCACTACCAGGCTATAACTCATACCACACTTTTCGGCCATGTAACCTGGACCGGAACACCAAAGGCAGAGGTGTGTCCATATTCATTAAGGATATCCACACCTCCAGGCTAGTTGCTCAGCATAATGCAGCCGAGGTTATCCAAGTGCAACTAACACTGGGCAAAACTGAAATCCAAATTGTAGCTTGCTACAGATCACCCACCATGCCCCAGGATTCCCACTCCTTTTTTGATGTACTGGAAAATATTAGGGTTCAACCAAACACCCTAATAATGGGCGATTTCAACTACCCCACCATTAACTGGGAAAACTATTCATGTACCAACTCCTTCGCTCAACGCTTTCTGGAATTCATAAACTCCAATGCCCTGGATCAACTTATCCACACCCCCATCAGGGGCAACAATATCCTAGATCTAGTCATTAGCAATATGAGTGACCGGTGTTCCAAATCTGAAATCAACACCTCATGGGTCCGATCCGACCATAAGCTAATTATCCTAGATATTCACATCCTGCCTCCACCCCCCATTAAGGAAACCATGGTAAAAAATTTCTCCAAAGCCAACTTCATGCTTCTTAAGACAGAAGTGGTGAACTTCAGGACACCCATGCAGATGGACAATACAGTTATGACTACTGAATCCTACACAATTGCACTTTATAAGCACTTACATGAGTGCATGGATCATGCTATCCCAAACAGAATCAAGATGCTATCCTCCAAAAAAAGGAAGCCAATCTGGTGGTCCCCTGTCATAAACAAACTGTACAACAGAAGGAAGAAACTCTTGCAAAAGAGAGTAAAATCCCACGAGTCGAGGAGCTCCCTGGTCAACCTCAGTAAGAAGCTGCGATCCCTGATAAAATCCTCCAAAGCTAGTTACGAAAACAAAATCACCACTGATTCTAAAGACAACCACAAAGCATTCTATAGCTATGTCAAGAATCTCAATGGCAACACTCAGATCTGCTCTGAGTTACAGCACAACGGCACTAAATATACAGACCCAACTGATACTGCCAACATCCTAGCAGATAGGTTCAGTGCTAACTTTACCCCCTAAAGAGCCCATCTCTATACCGGAAGAATGCAAAGTTCCTGTAATCACGTCTGCACAGGTAAAAACCACACTCTCCAAAGCCAAGAACACAGCATCCATGGGACCAGACAACATCCCAGGCTGCGTTCTACAAGAACTACAGAATGAACTGGCACCCCACCTAAGTACTATGTTAAATCATAGCCTCACCTCAGGCTTTGTGCCTGCTGAATGGCGCACAGCAACGGTTATCCCACTCCACAAGGGGGGAGCCACCACGGACCCCTGGAACTACCACCCCATTAGCCTGACGAGCCTGGTCTGCAAGGCCATGGAACGTATTATCATGGAACTTATAAACAAAGACATTGGTAATCTCCAAACTCTGGATCCCACCCAGTTCAGGTTTGTAAAAGGCAGATCAGTCTCCTAAACCTGATAGACGTCTTTGAAGCAGTCACCAAAGCCGTAGACAAGGGTAAGGTGGTTCACACAGCCTATCTAGATCTTGCCAAGGCTTTCAACACCATCCCCCACTCTGGAATTATAGATATACTCACTAAACTAGGTATAAATCCCTATGTCACAAGATGGGTTGCCAACTGGCTCACTGACAGAACCCACACTGTGAAAGTAGCAGACTCCAAATCCGACTTCAGACCAGTGACAAGTGGAGTACCACAGGGTTCAGTCCTGGGTCCTCTCCTGTTTGGTATCCACTTCTCTGAAGTACAGGCTAACACAGAAGGTCTTTGGCTAACGAGGTTCGGAGATGACTGCAAACTAGGTGCCATAATCGAAACTCCTAACGATGTGGACATCCTACAAAAGGGCCTCACTGAGACAGATGCCTGGTGTCACAGCCATGGCCTCAAGCTCAATGCCAAAAAGTGCATTGTCATCCCCTTTGGTAAAAAATCTGTACCCATGAACTACAACATGGGTGGTAGTATACTTAACACCGAAAGTGTGATAAGAGACCTTGGGACACAGGTGGACAGTAGTCTCTCCTTTGATAATCACATCACCACAGTAGTCAGGAAATCCTTCTACTTGGGACACATCATCACAAAAGGTTTCTCATCCAGAAAAACAGAGGGCATTGTTCCCCTCTACTCATCACTCATTAGACCCATTATAGAATACAATGCCCCTTTTGGTATGTACCTCACAAGACATCTACAACAACTGGAAAGGCCACAGAAATCCCTCACAAAAAGGATGACCGGCCTCAAACAGATGCCCTACGCAGACCGTCTCAAAAAACTCCAGCTTTACTCCGTCGCATATCGCCTACTCAGAGGTGATCTCTGCCCAACATACAAAGCTATGTCAAACCCAGAGCTGTTGGACATGCTCCACTTAAAGAAATCCCAATCCCTCCAAGCTACACACTCTAGGGACCTAAACCTTGTCACCACAATAAACAGAACATGCCGGAGGGATAGATTCCTGTCCCAGAGACTTCCCATACTCTGAAATAAACTACCTACCTATATCAAACAAAGCTCCTCATTAGCACTCTTCAAGAAAAATCTTGATGATTGGATGGGAAATAGGAAATTCACCCCGGGGATCACCTCTGTGGCTCTGCTTGACAGTGGCACAGGAAAATAATTTTCTTGGGTGGCAAAAGCCAAGGTACCTTTTTGGCTGGGCTTGTATAGGCCCCAGGGCCGATAGCCTAGTACCTACCTATGAACCTAAGTTGGGAAAAAAATTACAGGTTAGTTTACAATGTAATGCTCTGCTTGTCATGGAAGATTAAGCATGAAGGATTAACACATACTGTTTTCAACTCAAAAACACTTTTAGCTGAAGTAATGATCATCAGAAAAAGCATTTTCCATGATAAATATTTCAGCTCTGCAGTGGCAGCTGGTTCAAGAGGTGAAAAATTTAAATTCTTTAAAACAGTATACAAAACCATAGAGGACAGGAACCTTTTTTTAAACACCTTTATTGAATTATCACTTGTGACATAGGCACATTTACATTTATATAAAAGTAATCAACCTGTATTAACAAGTTAAAATTAACAAACATTATTCTTCACCTTGGTAGGGAATAAATAAGGAAACTACCTCTGTGAAAAGCCACACATGCTGCCAACGATGCTGACGATAAAGAGTTACAACCTTATCAAAACTTGGAAATGACAGCATGATGCACTTTAACAAAGGATAATCTGGTATTGCTGGCACTGGAGCTGTGAGGAAATCCAAATTTTTGAAGCAGCCCATAATGAAATATGCACCTCTCTAGTTCTAGGCCTCTTGAAAGAAAAGTGTACCAGGGCTACCCTTATAGGGTATGAAGAGACCCTAGCCATTACTGGAACAACCATGTAGTTAGATTGGGCACATGAAGGCCCAGGTGAGGTTTGTCTGGCAAGTAGGTCAGGAGGGTTCTAAAAGGCCTTAAGTGCAGTGGATGAGACCAGAGTAGAACACAAAACACTTGTCAATGCCAAAATGTGGTTATAGGTTCATAGGTTCATACTAGGCTATCTGCCATAGTTATTTGGCTTTTGCCACCCCTTTAGTTTGAATAAAACTATGCCTATTATTTTGCTGTGCCTCTGTCAAGCAGTGACACTATCTCCCATCCATTGGTCAAGATTCCTCTTGAACAAGGCCGTGGTCTCTCTCACCACATGTACGGGATTTTGTTCCACAGCATAGGAGTCTCTGGGTGATGAATCTGTCCATTTAGATTTTTGAGGTGAAGCATATTCATCAAATCAGGGTTTGACATGGCCTTATATGTCAGGCACAGGTCACCTCTGAGCAGCGGTATGAGACTGAATAGAGCTGGAGTTCTTTCAGTCAGGCAGCATAAGACATATTTTGAGACCCTTTATCCTTTTGGTGAGGAACTTTTGGGGCCTTTCCAGCTGCTGCAGGTGTCAGGTCAGATACATTCCGAATGGGGCATTGTACTCAATCATAGGTCTAATGAGTGATGAGTACAGGGGGACATGACTCCCCTTGATCTAGATGTGAATCCCTTCATGATCAGGTGGGCGATATAGAAGGTTTTCCTAACTACTTTAGCAACATGAGTCCCCAGATCCCTGATGACTTTTTCTGTGCTCAGTGAATTGCCACCTATATGGTAGCTAGGGGTAACCTTGCTTCATTTCTTGGCATTTAACTTTAGGTCATGGCTCTGGCACCAGTTATCGTCTGAGGGCCCTTCTGAGGGATATCTGTGTCAGATGTGTTTTTCTATAGGTGGGGCAGCAGTAGTCTGCTGCAAACTTTGTCAGCCATAACCGCTTGTTCAGAAAAGTAGATGATGCTAAACAAGTGGACCCAGGACTGAGCCCTGTGGGACACCACTTGTGACAGGCTTTGAGTCTGACATGGCTCCAGCAACTCTGACCCTGTGGGTTCTAGCCAGTTTGCAACCCATCTTGTGATGTATGGGTTTACATTCAAGATGATGAGTTTTCGATGATACCTGAGTGGGGGTTTGTATTGTGTCGAGCCCTTTGGGGTCATGTAGGCTGCTGGGACTGCCTTTCCTCTCATCAATGCCTTGGTGACTGTCTCAAAAGTCAACCAAGTTTAAAAGGCACGATCTGCCTTTGACAAGATCCAAAGTCTGCAAGTTCCCTATGTCTTTATTTATGAGTTCCATTATGATCCTCTCCATGGCTTTGCAGATAAGGCAGCTTGTCAAGCTAATGGGGGACAGACTTCAGGGTGGGGGCACGCCCTTGTGAAGTGGGACCCACAGTAAAGCGTCGCCCTCCTTGAATGCATTATCCTGAGGTGAGGCTAAGATTAAAGCAGCTGTCCTAACGCGTTTTAATTCTCATTGAGAGTTAAGTGGAGCACACAGCCAGGGACACCATCGGTCCCATGGATGCTGTTTTTTGCTTTGGAGAGAGCAGTTCTCACCTGGGCATTGGAGATGTTTGGGGGGCTACAATCCTCTGGTATAGATATCTCTCCTTTTGGGGATTATGATTCTGTACTTGTTCTGCCTGCCTTTCTGTATGAATTACAGAATAAAGGCACATGTGGAAATCACGAAAGTCTGAAGAATCATTTCTGGACAACAGTGTCCCTAGGATGCTTCCCTGGGGAGGGCCGACTAAAAATAATGTACAGTTGTTTAAGAACTTACTATAACAGTAGATGTCTAAATAAAATCACTGTTGCACTACTGATTACATACGGGGATTATCTTGCCAAGCATACCATACAACTGGCCAATATACCAAAGGTCTGGTACCCTCCTCTCACACCGTAAGTCCAATATATGCTTCAAGCACAAGAATGCAAAGCAGTACATATGGGACAATAGGCATAAACATCCTCAGGATTTTCCTGCCCCAGATTAAAATAGAAATGAAGTAAAAAAGAGAGGAAACTAAGAAATGACAGCTAATAGAAGGAAAATGTACATCAAGTCCGCTTCAGGCACAAAGGAAAAGAAAATATATAAATACATAAGAAAAACTGGGGCAAAAGAAGGAAGATACCAATACTGCCAATCTGCTCAGACATTTGCTGTTATGTTAAGTTCGTACATAACTATACCATGTGCTTCTGTGATTGCTGCTGCAGTACTGACTGCATATGGGAAGAGTCCCAAAGCTTTTTAGAGTATGTGGAAGATGGACTCAAAGTACAGGAAATGCAGTCAAAAAATCCTTGAAGGATAGACCTAGTGACATCAGTTCTGATCCTGGAGAAGGCATCAAATTTTGTAGTGCTTTGTAAACATGTGAATGTAAGTCCCAAGTGGCTACTTCTAAAACTGACTGAGTTCAGACCCTTGAACCAGGCACCAAAGAAAGCTACAGCCTTAGTAGAATGGGCTTTTTCTTAGCCTGGAAGGGATTTCCCATGTAAGGAATAACAAAAGGAATAAGCTAAGTAAATCCATCTGGAGATTGTTTCGAGACAAGGCAACCCAGCTTTTCATCTTGAAAGAAAATAGAGTTGATCAGATTTCCCAACAGTTATAGTTTTGTCAAGATAAAATCTAGGAACGTCTAATGAATACAAAATTACTCTCTCTTACTTTGAAGACTGCAAATAAAAGTAGAAAAGGTTTATAGGCAAGTTTAAAGGTATTTCATTGACAACCTGAGGCTTAAAAGAAGGGTAGTGATACCCTATACGTGTGAAAAATGAGAAAAGGAGGAGAAGCCATAGGGCTTGTGACTCTGAGACTCTCCTAGCTGAAGTAAAGGCTACCAGTGAAACCAACTTCCAGGAACAAGACTTTCAGACAGGAAGAGAAGGCAGGCTCAAACGGAGGGAGACTCAACTTTTACAAAACGTAACTTAGGTCAAAGTATTAAGAATAGATTTTTATGGTGGCCTGATATGGAGGACACATTTAAAAAACTGTTTGACTGCAAAATTTGCAAAAAGAGGTGTATCCAAAGATAAGCAAGCAGGCAGAATGGCCGACAAATGTACTTTAATGGAATAATATGCCATCCTGAAATGAGCAGCTCATACAAACATAAAAGAATACTCATTCAGTAAGGGTCCTGTTTATTTATTTATTTATTTTTTTGTGCCAAATAGAAAATCTCTTCCATTTAGAAACATAATATTTTTTGTGGCAGGTCTGCTAGATACCTGAAGCACATCCTCCAAGAATAGGTGCCTTTACAGTATCAGAATCCTATCACTCAAAATGTCAGGATTAGGGTTTCAAGTCTGGATAATAAAGTCCTTCTGTTGTGTGAGAAAATCCATCCTATGGGGTAATGGCCGAGTATGCCCTGGCCAAGTGGAAGAGAAAGGAGAGTCAATGTTGTCTATGCCAAAAAGGGGTCACCAACAAGATGTTTGGGTTGTCCTTGATTCTGAGCAGGACCCATGAGATGGACAGGGCATATGTTTTCTAAGCTGCTGGACATGAAACTCTGGAGTAAAAACAGTCAGACATGCCTATTCAGAGTGGAGGCATAAAGATCTACTTGAGGAGTTCCTCACTGATGGACAATCTGCAGGAAGACCTCTCTGTTTAATATCCATTTGTGACAGTCCACCTTGGAGCTATTCGTTTAGTCCACCACTGTATTCATCTCTGAAGGAATGCACACTTCAGGGAAAAAAACTGGTTGTGTTTAATAGTAATCTACCAGGCACTCACAGTATGTCTGTAGAAATTATAAGATTTTGCTGAATCCTGCTTGGTGATGTACCACATTACACTGGTATTGTCCATGAGTATTTGGAGACTTCCTGGAGCTCAAAGGTGATGTACAGAGTGAAGGGCTAGCAGGGCTTTCACTTCTTTGACATTTACATGTGTTTTCCTGTACTGCTCTAACCAAATGCCCTAGGACTTTTATGTTGCTCGAACATGTTATCCATGCAAGATCTGAAGCATCTGTGGAAACTTCCTAGCAAGGGAAGAAACCTGAAAATCCACTCATGGATGATCCACCAAAGATATTCCTTCAAGAAGAAAAAGACAAAGAGAGGAATTGGGAAGTGAAGGGGGGAGGTAGTGCTGTGCCAAACAGACTTGAGATACCACTGAATCTTACACATGTGGAGACTGCCAAAAGGTATCATATGTACGGTTGAGGCCATATACATCAGGACTCTTAAAATCTCGCTTGCTGATGTCAATTCTAGAGGAAGGAGAGAGTAAGCAATTAGAAAGTGCATCTTGTCTTGAGGAAGGAATGCCATCATGAAAACAGTGTTGAGATGGCAGCCTAGAAAGTACAGTTGTGCAAGTAAATTTACTATACCAGTAGATGTTTGAATAGATCAGTGTCGTTATATGGGAGGTTCTGACAAGGATCAGACCCAGCCAGACAGGTTTCCAAAGCTTTAGGGCTTGTTCTATGCAACTTAGCTACTGAATAAAACCAATGGCTAGAGCAAGAAATATCTCAAAGCTTTCTTGCCTCAGAAGATAGGGAGGCCACAGCTCTGCAAGATAGGAACACATCAATCACACAGTTGGCAAAAACAGAAAAAATAAAGGGCTGGAGGGAGAGGCCACCTACTGCAGCAGCAATCTCTTCGAACATCTACTGCTATGGTAAGTTTACTTACACAACTGTACTATGTTCTTCATAGAATCACTGCTGTAGTAGCTTTAAGCTATACGGGATGAATACCACAGCATAATGAGGAAAGGAGGAGGAAGCTGGATCAGAGTGTAGTATCCCTTGAAGAACAGCCTAGCAAACACTGCACTAGGCCTAGAGAAGGAATCCAGTTTTATACTGCTAGGTATGCTGCCTCTATTACATTTCTAGAGTTAACTCCTTTCCAAAAAGCCACAGGGGTAGCCAGGGCTGTGAGAGATTTGGCCCTGACTTTGCCTGGAAGTGACTTGTTACAGTGAGAGTAATAAAAAGTAACAGCAGAGGGCAATCATTTAAACATTGTCCGTTTAGATACTGGTTGTGCTTTCTAAATACCTTCATAAAAGACACACAGTTAATTCGAAGTCCTGAATTATTTTGTTCTGTCAGTATCATATTTCAGTCGCCTATGGATATCCAAAATGTGAATTATTTTTTCTCCCTCATTTTTACATTCTGGAAAGAAAACAAGGAGATGAGTAGCCAGGCTTACTGTAAACTCTGAAATGACTTTAGGCATAAAAGAAGAATTGTTTCTCACTGTTACCTTATCCTTATAGAAAATTAGAAAGAGATGGTTCATAATAAGAGTTTATAACTGAAGATACTCTTCATGCAGAAGTCAGGGCAATAAGTAATACTGTTTTCCAAGATGATAACCTCAATTTCTCTCTTCACCTAAAATCCCAGGCTGACAAACAAGTTTAATACCCAAGCCAGAAATTCTTGACTAGCTGTAAAAAAAATCAGCAAAAATCAGGCAATCATCTAAATAAGGGGAAATGTGAATACCCCACAACCTGCAATGTGCTTTAAGAGGACAAAGGCACTTTGTAAACACTCTCAAAGCTTCAGTAACTCAAAGGGCAACACAATAAACTTAAAATGTAAACCAGATGCAGACAAATGCAAAAAGCCTTAAGCTGTCCCACTGGAATGGGAAGCGTGACTTGCATCACCACAAGGAACACTATTCCTTCCCGCCATGCAAGTGTACACATGCACCCATGACATAGGCTACCACATACACAGTTTGGTGGCTGAGTGACATCCAAGGCTATCATTGTACTATTGCATGTCCTCTGAGGGACTAGTGGCCTTAGTATAGCACCCCTCCCAAAGCAGCCATTCTCATCCTCCCCCATGACAGCTGCAACAGACACCCGTCATTGTAATTGAACCCACATTGCCTTGGTCACAGGGCTTTTCCCCTCTGTGCTTAACAGTCGTCTCTAAACAAGAAACAATAACTGACAAATTTTACTGTTTCGTTTTATGTATCTAACAAAAACATGAATATTTTTTGAAAATAAACTGGGTACTTTACTCTGACAGTGTAGCTCAATGCACAGCAACACACAGATCTGGAAAAGAAGTATATTTATATATATATATATATATATATATATATATATATATATATATATATATATATAATGTATGACATTCTGGGTAAAATGGGAGGAGCTAGTAGCCTGTGAGACTTTCAGAGGCTAAGCTGTTGAATGCATGCCAACCTCTGTGTGTTATTGATTTTTTTAAACACCTTTATTAAATTCATACATTTTCAACAAATACATGGGTACACATACATTAATAGAAGAAAACAAGCCATTATAAACATCTTTTATGCATTCCAACACTACACAAATTGTTCAAGTCCTGTCTTCTCTTAAAATGTACTCCTCCTCCTACTCAGCATTATTCTTCATACACCATGCAAACAAATCCCATTTATTTCTGTGTAATTTACTCCTTCCCTTTTCTAAGGATCCCACCACCAATTCTTTTATCTCCGTTACAATACTTAGTACTTTAGTTACAGCTGGTTTAGGTTTTGATTTTTGTTATCTAGTAATGGCTTTTGGCATCCAATAGCATTAAACTTAATAAGGCCTTACTATGTCTAAGCAATTCATTTCCTACATCCAAGCTCAAAAGAATTATTCACTGGGTCTACTACAAGAGCTCGAGTCCCAAGTGCTCGAAGATCACTACCTTGAAGCCAGGGAACTGTGTGTCTTCTAGCTGGTGTAGGCTGTCGGGCATACTCAAACTCAAATATGAGTTTGGGCAAGCAGCTGGGAGGGAGTGGGTAGGGGTGTAGATTAGGACAGGGGAGTGTTAGGATTTATGATTAGGCAGCAGAAAGGGAGTTTTAGATTTAGGGAGCAGAAAGACAGTCTCAGGTTCAGGAAGCAGGAGGGGAGTTTTAGGGTTAGGGAGGAAGTGGTGAATTTAGATTTATGGAGAGGGTTGGAGTTTTACAGTAACAGAGTGATTGCTTGACTTGTAAACTGGATGGGAGTTTTCAGGTTACAATTAGGACTCTGATAGGGCTATACAGTTTTGCAGCATATGGTGTCAGGAGAGCTAAGTAGTTATGAAAGATCAGGTTAGTGGGAGTGTGAGCATTTGCTTTTTCAAGCAAGAGGCACAGAGTAAGTGTGTTGTGAGCTACTAACATTCAAGCACTTGCAGTAGACCCTCATTTTCTTAGTTAATATAATTTGCCCTGTAGAGAATTTTTAATAGCTACAAACTTATGTTTAATTACGTCTTTCTTTCACACCACACCTCCAACATTTGCTATCTACTCAAGGAAAAATGTGTCTGCCTGAGATACAAACATACCTATGCAAACGGGTCTATATCACATAGTCAAACTGTCATAAGTTTGACTATGTAAATATCAAACCCAGAAGTTTGAAATGCAAGAACTTCGAAGACTCAGAACAACGATTTCTTTCCCCAGGGGAAAAAATAAATAAATAAAATAAAAAATCGCTGTTCCAGTACAAAATGGAAAAAAAAAAAACACTTCAAACTTTTCCTAATGTGGGGGGCTGTGCCTCCCCACACACCCCCTACTTAAATATACCAACTCCAAGATTGCACCACAGTGGAGGAAATAGCAAAGCCGTGGAAACGGCCCACCAAATTTTTTCCCTGGGGGGGGGGGGGAGGGTGGGATCGGTGTTCAGCGGCTTCGCTATTTTGAGATTTCAAACTTCCCAGTTCAAAGTTCCGGCACTCTGACAATTCTGCATTCCAACTAATAATACAGACCTATGCAAACACTTCCATGCAAAAAAATCATAAACCTGGATTGTGCAGCATACTTGTCACCCATACAAAGATGCTTTCATTGTTCCTTTGTAGATTCCCTGTCCATTCTCACTTCCCAAACTTTTCTAACCTCTTCTGATTGATTCTTATTATCATATATTACTTAATATGCCCTTGTTGTTGTGTCTTTCGGCTTTTCCCGGTTAGGGGTCGCCACAGCGGAACTCCGGTCCGCTAATGATTGGCAGTAGATTTTTACGTGCCGAGTTGCCGGTCTGACGCACACCCTTCAATGAAGGTACGCCCATTCATGCATGTCTCTACACAGAAGACGCTCTAGCTGAGAATCGAACAGGACAACGTCTTAGTGTGAGGCGACAACGCTACAGCAGCACCACCACTAATCCCATATTTAACAGAAACTTTTATCCTACATTCATCTAAAAACTATCAGTGCTATCCCTCTTCTCTTTGCCTATACTCGGAGATCAATATTTGGTAGGGACAGCAGTCTCCAAACTGCAGTCCTAATTTCAGCTTTGCCTCATCCCACTCCATTACCTTTCCCTTTACACTTATTTGCTCTCAGCACTTGGTTCTTTTGCCAGTTTCCTCCATGAATTTCAGACCTCTCTTACTTATTTTCTATATACCTATCTGCAGTCATCCCTATTTGCAAAATCTCTTTTCTCTGTTCCTGTGTTTCCTAGCCTAGCATTAATGTTAGCCCAGCGCCATGGCTTGTAAGCCAACCCCAGTGTTGATACAAAAGTAACAAATAATTATTTTCTATTGCCTCTATCTAGCAATGACACAGTGGCCACCCTACCTCGATCACGCCACCCGATCCGGGGATTTTTCCCTCCCCGATCACAAGTGAGAGAGTCTAACATGCCTGACAGGAGTCAGTGATCGTCTGCGGGAAACCTCTGGGTGGTAAGCCTGTCCCTGTGCTCCAGCCCTTCATATTTGTGCTTATTCCCTCCAGAGCTTTCTATTCATGCTCTGATGGATTTTTGGATTTTTTGAGGTGGAGCATGTCCATTAATTCTGAATTTTGGTTGGGGCATTGTGCGTGAAACTGAATCCTCTCTGCAGGCGGCTGTATGCTGAATAGAGCTGGAGCTTTTTCAGTCTTTTGAATAGGTGGCATATGCAAGGAGACCCTGAATCCTTCTGGGGTAGGGTGATTGGGGTCTCTCAGCTGCTGCCAGGTGCAGGCAGCATACAAATAAAATGATGCAGCATATCTTAAGGCCTGGGCCTGATAATATAAAATATAAATAGACAATGACATCCTTGAATGTGATCCCTTCATCATAAGGTGGGCAGGTAGGGGATAAGGTAACCACTTTGGGGGCGGTAATGTGAGGTCACTGTCAACTTTGTGTCCAGAGGTCACTGTCAACTTTTTTCCATTTTAATGGATTACCACCTATGGGTAATTTGTGGGTGTTTTTTTTTTTTGGTGGGATGACTATACATTTTTTTAGTTTAGTGCCATTTGGCTCTCTGGCACCAGTTGTCTGTTGTTTCTGGAGGCCCCTGTGGGCATGTGTCAGCTGCTGGTGTGTTGACTATGCCTAGGTTGCAGTCGTCGCTCAACAACCTTTTGATAGATATCCCCTATGTGTGTGCCCAAAGAAGAGGAAATAAATGCAAGAGGGTCCCAAAGATGAGAGGGTGTGTGGACTAGAGACAGAGGCACAACACTTTCTGTTCTAGCTCCAGCTATTCTGACTTTGTGTTCTGACTCTCCTTTAGCCAGTTTGCAACCCGGGTTGGTTTAACGGGTTTACATTTAAGCTGTTGAAACATCGATGATGATGCCTGAGGGAGTGAGTCAAGGCTTTTTTTTGATCCAGGTAGGCTGGCTGTGGCCACTGCTTTGCCTTCATGCGATGCTCTAGTGACTCAAAGTCCACCAGGTTTAAAAAGACAGGATCTACCTTGCCTAAAAGCCGAACTGGGTAGGTAGGGTTGTCTGTCTGGTCCCCGATGTCTTAGTTTGGTTCTCCATATATCTCCTCCCATAGCTTTGCAGACCAGGCTGGGTCAACTTTGGGGCGGTAGTTTCCAGGGTCTGTAGAAGTGCCACCTTTAGGTGTGACCACACTGGTGCTGCGCCGGTGCCAGTGTTCAGATCCTTTAGCAAGGCTAAGATTAAACAGCATTTTTATGCGAATTTAGCTCCTCTGGGAGAGTTAACGAGCCGCGCAACCCGGACAGCGTCCCCCAGGTATGGATATTTTTTAGCTTTGCTGAGGGGCAGCTCAGCCACTGGACATCTGAGATTTCAGGGTTGTATTCAGCTGAGATATTTATTTTTTGGTTTTTGGGTTGAGAGAGGGAGATTTGATTGCTGTCTGTGTGCCAGTGGTGTATGTTGCAGTTCAGTGTATTTTTGTTACATTTTTAGACAACTGAACCAAACTGTGATCTGTTGAGGCTTCTTTTTCTAACATAGAAGAAAGGGAGAAGGCATTTTGTATCTTTAGTAGTGTTAGCGATTTTCGAAGTTGGCCTTTGATGATTGATTTTTATACAAACGAGTTTTTTTTGCAAGATCTGGGATGCTTCCCTTCCTTTATGGATTTTGCTCTGTCTTGCAGTAGCTCTTCTTGTTTATAAAAGTTGTTTTATGGCTGAGTCTTTTCTGTCAGCCTTGAACCCCAGTTACTGCACAGACTGAACATTGATTCTCTCCATAGTGAGGAATTAGCCGAGAGCCAGCATTGAATTTATGCTTGTGATGCGTTTAGCAGTCTTTATTTTTTTTTTCCTTTGTTGTCTAAGGTGGTGTGGGTTTTTCTTTGAGCCTTGCCTAAGCCTTAGTTCTTAGAATATTTTTTGCTGCTTTATGTATATAATATTTTGTATGGTTGCTGTTATTCTCTTTAAATACCTGCATTCAAAAAACTTCTCTCCTTATTTCTCGAATGTTCCCCCATTTCATCATCATCCCATTCCAATTTGATTTATAACCTACCTTCACATTGTGTAAAGTATATCAGCCTTAGCCATGTAGCTCTAAAGTATCTCTTCAAATCATGTAATCCTACACCAACAGCAACCACGTAGAAACAATGCTCTTCCAAGGAATTGTACACAGCAAGCCGAAAGCTTTTGCCAGTGAAACACAGTAACAAAGCTGAAATTCTGTACAACTCTTTAATAGATAGTTAAGTGACTTTGTCAACAGGGAATTATCAGAATGTACCACCTTGTTTTATTAGGAAATAATTTAATAAAGAGGTGAAGGAATTTATCATCCACAACTTCTGCCTGTGGTTGATAAAAATATTCCTGACCTGTATATAAAACAAAAGGAAGTAAAAACAATTTCACTGCTTGTATCTTACTATCAATATCCATAATCACGAGCTTCCAGTTTCTCATTTTTCAGTATACTCCTACAATCCTTTGCTGCTGTAATAGAATCCTTTTCAATCCATATACCTAAACACTTCATTTTATCATGTCCCCATAAATATGGGTAATCTTCTTCTTCTTTCGGCTTTTCCCGGTTAGGGGTTGCCACAGCGGATCACCTGTCCGCTCATGATTGGCAGTGGAGTTTTACAGTGTCGAGTTGCCAGCCCGGCGCCCAACCTTCCACAGAAGGCACACACACACACACACACACACACACACACACACACACACACACACACACACACACACACACACACACACCTAGGGCCAATTTAGAGTGTCAAATCCACCTACAGCATGTCTTTGGGATGTGGGAGGAAACCCACGCGACCACAGGGAGGACATGCAGACTCCACACAGAAGGCACCCCAGCCGAGGATCGAACCGGAGAACCTCTTGCTGTGATGTGTAATGCTAAACCAAATTATGTGTGGATACATAGTATTACAGCTTTTATTTTATCTTCACTGATTTTATATCTTTAAAAGACTTTAAACTGTCAAAATATTCCACAATACCAAAGTATCCTTTGGTATTGTGGAATATTTTGACAGTTTAAAGTACAAAACAATATCATCTGCAAACAAAGATTTTCTTGATTACCACACCATTTACATCCTTGAATTTAAATCACCAATTTTCTTTGCCAGTAATTCTAAATATAAAGCAAATAGCAAGCGAGAAAGCGAACACCCCTGCTTTTGTTCTATGCTCAAACACATGCTTGTCAGTGAGGAACCCAACCAACTTAATTTTTGCCTCCAACTCTTCATATATTCTCCTAATATACCCTATTATTCAATCAGGGAAAGCAAATGCTACCATTGCCCTACTTATAAACCCCCAGCTGACTGTACTGAATGCTTTCCCTCCATCAAGAGCCACCGACAATAGCAGCATTGTGTTACTTTCAGCTTCCCCCTGGATCACTCTTGCTCTATTAATGTTGTCAAATGTTTGCTTTCCCTTCACAAAACCACAATGATATATATCTTATCAGTTTAGAAAACACCAGTGCCATTTCCTTAGACACCGCACTTTATAATCATGGTTTTAAACTGAAATGGGCATATATATATATATATATATATATATATATATATATATATATATATATATATATATATATATATAAAAACATACAAGGTTGGGTCTTTGGGTACTACATCCACCACAGGTTTCTTCCAAGATGCTGGTACTAGCCCCCCCCACCCTTTTAAATACTGACAACGTTCTTCCCAGCTCCCAATCTTCCACAGGAATACCATCTGGCCCTGGAGACCTCTCTGTTGATAGAATTTTTCTCTCTCATCTCTTTTTCTTAGCTATTAATAGTTGAGCATCATCTTCCTGTAACCTTGATATAAATCAAGTCTTCCATAAATGTTTCCATTTTTGCCTTTTCTTGGTTTCCACATTCCTCTGCTTTATACAAATTTTCATAACATTTCTGAAATATCTCCAATAACTCTATATGACCTCTGGTTATTTTTCTTGCCACAGGCTCCATGAGTTTGGCGACTGCCCTTTTTACTTTGTGTTGCCTAAGCTGCTATGCTAGAAGGTTTTGTACTCAGTAGTTGTTATAAAAACAGATGATTGACAGCAACCTTTCTAAACTTCTGCATATTATTGAAACATGCCCTTATTTTCCCTTTTGTACTCTGCAGTTGCTCATCTTCTCATCTCCATTTGAACTTATGTCACATTTTTCAAGACTTCTGGCTTCAATGAAAATGCTCAAAGGAAAAAAATGAATAGATTTCAAAACAGCATCCTTTTTAAACTTACAACATATGCATAAGACTATGTATATTCCCTAAAAACTAAGTTTAACTAGACTTCTGATATGGCTGGCACAATATAAACTATATAAATGTATCTGTCATCCTCCCAGCCCGAGAAATTTCAATAAAAAGTGTTAAAAAGCTGGTCATTTACCTAAAATGTAAAATCTTAATAAGGCGATGTATATAAATTGTCAAGGAGATTAACAGTACAGAAAAATCTTCTAAAACTGACAGAAAAAAAGGAAAGAATCCCAGTCAGAGACAGAATGATCCAAGTACTGCAGCAGAATGACGGGAACTTGCTCTTAGCATGCCTGTTTCAAAAGATATAGATATCACATCTGAAGAACTAAGTGAGAAAATTAATCAAATGCATCCTGAGATATTAAAGATCAGCAGCTCTCTTCTTGACTATACATCAGCAAACAACAAAAAACACCAGGAGGTAGAAAGTATCATCTCTAACCACTTGGATGAGATAACAGAGCTGCAAGCACTGGAGAAATTTCTGCAAGATTTCTAGGCATACTGGGGCAATGCAGCAACTGCCTCATGTACACAGACAGCCCTCTCCTCCTACTACCCAACACTACAACCTGCGAGAGATGCACTTACATAGACAAACTGGAAGCAAAGCTCTCTCCAGCCAAAATTGTGCTAGAGAGTCAAGAAGAGAAGGTTAACACCTGCACTACACCTCAAGCAACACATAGCTCTTCAAAACCCAAACCATCAACACCCACACATAGCAACACTAAATCCACATATGCGGAGGCCCTTAACAGTAACCTGCCCAAGCAACAAGGACATCCGAAGCTGAAATGCAAACAAACACCAATCACAACCAAAGTGACACATAGCTCACAACACCAGTGTGCCACCCAACAGCAGCCCCTAAGGCAAGACAATGTACCCAACACTTTAGTCATAGGTGACTCTATAGTCAGGCACACTGATGTCCCACTCACCAGGCTGAACAAGGAGAAAATTACAGTCAGCTGCCTGTCGGGTGCCAGGATCCATCACATAACGCACACACTCATGTCACTCCACAACAAGTACAAATATGACTCTGTCATTGTCCATGTTGGAGTGAATTACTTGAGACATACCTCCCTGGACTACACGAAGAGAGACATGGAAGAGCTCTCAGATCATGTGGCCCAGGCAGGTATGACCCTAGCCCTGAGTAGTATCCTGCCTTCACCCAGAATGATACCATAGTATAAGGATAAAATGAATGACTTCCAACAATTGGCTGAGATTCTGGTGTCATTCAAAGGGGATCCAGTATCTGTCTGCCTGGGACGACATGATCGACAAACCGCGATGCTTTGCCAGAGATGGTCTGCAGCTGTCACCCCTGGGATTCAGGTTACTGGCTAACACTCTAACCACCCCTATAGTGCCTTTGTTGGGCAAGGTTCAAAGGACAAAACCACCACCATAACAGATACAAGCATGCAAAATCTGAAGGTTATGTGACTCAATGCTAGAAGTCTAAACCTCAAAATGCACTCTCTTGAGGCACTCCTAAAAATGGAGAACATCGATATCTGTGCAGTAAATGAGACCTGGTTCAAGGCTTGAGAGAGCACCCCTGCAATACAAGGCTACAACTCTTATCACACTTTTCAGCCACCAAACCAAGACCGAAACACTAACGGTGGAGGAGTGTCCATACTCACCAAGGATATTCACATCTCCAGATTAGTTGCCCAGCACAATGCATCTGAAATTCTCCAGGTGCAACTAACACTAGGTAAGACTGCAATCCAAATTGTAGCTTGCTACAGATCCCCCATCAAGCCCCAAGATTCTCACTACACCTTTCTAAACATACTGGACAATATTAAGATACAACCAAACACCCTAATACTGGGTGATTTCAACTACCCTGCCATTAACTGGGAAAATTACTCTGGTACCAACACCTTTTCCCAACGGTTCTTGGAATTCATAAATTCCAACACCCTGGATCAACTAATCCATTGTGCCACCAGGAGCTTCAATATCCTAGAGGTCATTACCAACATGGGAGATAGATGTTCCATACCAGTGGTCACCTCCTCATTGGTTAGGTCTGACCATAAGCAAATCACCCTTGACATCCACTTCCCACCCCCACCCCCCAGTAAGAAAACCTCCATAAAAAACTTCTCCAAAGCCAGCTTCATGCTACTCAAGTCAGAAGTGACAAACTTCATGAAACCCATGCAGATGGGAGCTGAAAGTTCGATTGCCGAATCCTACACTGAGGCACTGTACGAGCACATCCACTTGTGCATGAATCGTGCCATCCCAAATAGAACCAAGATGCACTCCTCCAAAAAAAGGAAGCCAATCTGGTGGTCCCCTGCCATAATACAACAGAAGAAATCAACTGTTGCAGAAAAGAAGAAAATCCCAGGATGCAAAAAAATCCCTTACCAGCCTCAGTAAGAATTTGAGATCCCTCATAAAATCCTCCAAAGCTAGTTACGAAAATAAAATTGCCAAAAATTCCAAAGACAACCACAAGGCATTTTATAGTTATGTCAAGAATCTAAATGGCATTGCTCAGATATGCTCCGAGCTACAACAGAATGGCATTAAATATACTGATCCCAAAGATATTGCCAATATCCTGGCAGATCGATTTAGTGCAAACTTCACCCCTCTCTCTCCCCCTAAAGGGCCCATCTCAACATCAAAAGATTGCCAAATGATGGTAATCATGGCCACACAGGTAGAAACCACACTCTCCAAAGCTAAGAATACAGCATCCATGGGACCAGATGACATCCAGGGCTGTTTACTACATGAACTACAAAACGAACTGGCACCTCACCTAAGTATCATGTTTAATCACAGCCTCACCTCAGGCTTCGTGCCCACTGAGTGGCTTACAGCTACAGTTATCCCACTCCACAAGGGGGGATCCACCTTGGTTACCGGAAACTACCATCCCATCAGTCAGACGAGCCTGATCTGCAAAGGCATGGAACGCATCATCATGGAACTTATGAACAAAGACATTGGCAACCTTCAAACACTGGACCCCACCTAGTTTGGGTTCGTGAAGGGCCGATCTCGTCTCCTGAACCTGACTGACTTCTTCAAATAAGTCTCCAGAGCTGTGGACAAGGGTAAGGAGGTCCACACAGCCTATCTGGACCTCGCCAAGGCCTTCAACACCATCCCCACTCTGGAATCATAGATAAACTTACTAAGCTGGATAGAAATCCCTACGTCACTCGATGGTTGCCAACTGGCTTACTGACAAAACCCACACTGTAAAAGTAGCCGACTCCAAATCTAGCTCCAGACAAGTGGAGTACCTCAGGGTTCAGCCCTGGGACCACTCTTGTTTGGCATCTACTTCTCTGAAGTGCAGGCCAACACTAAGGGACTCTGGCTAACAAAGTTCGCAGATGACTGCAAACTGGGAGCCATTACTGAATCCCCAAATGATGTGGATATTCTACAAAAGGGCCTTACAGAAACGGATGCTTGGTGCCACAGCCATGGGCTCAAGCTTAATGCAAACAAATGTACAGTTATCCCCTTTGGGAAAAACCATGTACTCATGAATTACCACACAGGTGGCAATACACTAAACACCGAAAATGTGATGAGAGACTTGGGAACACAGGTGGACAGTGGTCTCACCTTCGATAACCACATCACCACAACAGTCAGGAAATCCTTCTATGTGGCACACCTCATCACCAAGGGCTTTTCATCCAGAAAAAAATGAGGTCATTATCCCACTGTACTCATCCCTCATTAGACCCACTATAGAGTACAATGCCCCATTTGGTGCAACTCACAAGACATCTGCAACAGCTGGAAAGGCCACAGAAATACCTCCTAAAAGAATCACAGGCCTAAAGGAGATGCCCTATACGGACCGTCTAAAAAAACTCCAGCTATTCTCTGTGGCATATCGTCTACTCAGAGGCAATCTCTGCTTAACATATAAGGCCATGTCAAACCCTGAGCTGTTGGACATGCTCCACTTAAAGAAATCCCAATCCATCAGAGCCACACGCTCCAGGGATCTAAACCTTGTCATCACAATGAACAGAATATGCTGGAGGGATAGGTTCCTGACCCAGAGACTCCCCAAACTCTGGAACAGACTGCCCATATATGTCAAGCAGAGCGCCTCCTTGGCGCTCTTCAAAAGGAACCTTGACGATTGGATGGGATATAGGAAATTCACCCCGGGGATCACGTCAGTTGCCCTGCTAGACAGGGGTCCAGGGAAGTAAATATTGCGGGAAGAAATATCCAGGGAATTGTTATAGCTAGGCTTGTATAGGCCCTACGGCCTACAGCCTAGTACCAACCTATGAACCTATAAGAGAATTTATTGGTGCTGGAAGCCAGACAAGAAGATATATCTCAAAGACATTCCTTAAAGTCCAGGATAGAACTTGTAGAGATAATCTACAGTTCATGGCAGTTCCAGAGTAAGTGGAGGGAGGACTGCAAAGATTTTATGAAGAAGTGTTTAAGTTCCTGGAAAGGAATTCTATGGATAACATTAAAATCGACTAAGTATATTAGGTTTATACCCCCCCAAAGAACATGTCAAAACACAATGACAGTGAAATTTCATTCTTTTCAACGTAAAGAAGATATTTTTTCAAGGTTGTGGAAAAAAGGAACTATCTTGAAGACTGGAGATACTAAACTGTTAGATGACAGTAATTACTGACTCCAAACTAGGCTGAAACTAAATGCCTACGTATTAGACTATGTTGAGATATACATCCCTGCTTTAAAGTCAATTTACCCAGCATTGCTTGCAGTTTACTCCCCATTCCATCCTAAGTCATACACTGATCCCACTAGTGTGATGCTGGAATTGGAGAAGATGAAAACAGTTATTAGCAATAATGAGGAAGCCAATACTCCTGTGGGATCAGCATGTGCCCGACCGAAGGAAAACTCCCCAAGAAGCCATTTCCACTTTTTCAAAAATAAAAATGGAGCAGAAAACAAGAGATGTGCTGGTGTTTTCACAGAGAATCAATGATCTGGTCAGGCTAGAAGCACTGGCATTATTGTGGTGTGGAAGTAGGACAATGAATATCGGTTCTGAAATACTAAGACTATGTCATGCAAAAAAAATTAAAAGAACTAAAAAAGATGCTTCTGATTGACATCTAGTATACTTAAGTACCCAAGCACCCAGAAAAAATGTAAAGATATATTTGTGCATGTGAGAGAAGTAAAGGGCAGGAGAAGCTGGACAGTCTCTATTAGATGACTAGCCAACCAGATAAGTTAATTTAGTTTCTCACAATGTTTCAGTTCAGGGGTGTGATAAGAAACTCGAAGGCTTGCATAAGAACACATAAAAGACATGTGATGGTGACAAGGAGGGACAAGTAGCTCAATGTGCGATTATATACGCTGGAAGAGATTTCTGGAATTATGGTTTCTCCTTCAAGATGGGTTTAAAATAGGAAAGCAAAGGTTTGTTATGACAACAGAGCATGTCTAGGAGGTAAGAAGTAATTGAATTGTTTAATACTTGTTAATTCTTAGGATGCTAAGGATTAGAAGGTCTCTTACGTTTGACTGGCCCAATTACATAAACTGCCCATTATATCTGGGTACAGAGCTCAGGATATGAAATGATCAATCAAACCGGCAAGATTTTCACTATGGTAATCCATTTTGGGGGTTAACATAAACTTATAGCACTTGAGGCGTAGCAGATTTGTAAAGAAAATAAAGTGCAATAATTAATACAGCAATTCCTGAACAGATAAGCACTTGATGCTTATGAGTATAAGGGATAACTCCTCATTCAATTCCACTTGATAGGCAGACAGATTTCACAGAAAGTATGCAGGTTGACTGGGACAGGGAGGAAAACAATGATAAATAATATGTTTGTCACACCATTTGCATCACCAGAGATCACTGGCTCTGCAGGATGCATGGCACACAGTGATTTTTCTTCTTGTAAATAGTTCTTAAACTTGTTTATATATTTGGTTAATTGCATGCCATTCTTACTGTATGATAATGACATTTGCTAGTGATCTACAAGTTACATCACCACAGATTTGAACTATCTGCATAACTCATAGTCCCTTGAGATGTACACTAGCTAATGACCCCACAGAACGAGTTATACAACACTTATTTGCATGTGCTCAAGTTATACAACACTTGCCAGAAAGCATACATTTGAAGGAATGTCATCAGCAGCGGCCATGTTAAAAGTGAGTACAACACTTAGGGAAGCAAAACCCTCCCCCTGTGAAAGCGTCCTATCCAAGCAGACTTTGTCACAAGACCTCTGTTCACTGCGTCGGTACTGCCTATCAACAATTGCTTTACACACTGCTACAATGTACACCAGACTGTTTTCATGCTCTTGCCTACTTAACTCATACTCTAATGACCTGTATATTAATTACTGACACCGCAGAGCTAGTTCTACAACATCTACAACAGATGTCAGAAAGCAAACATTTGAAGGGAGTGTGACAACATTATGCAAGACTATCAGATGAACACTGTGAAACAGACAACAGTAGTTGGTGGATCACAAGCCTCAACATATCTTACATACAATTTGAACATCACATCAGGGGTTCAATGAACTCCGGAAGCTATGACAGCTGATATAATAAATGTCTACATGTACCTAATCATTATTGTTTTCCTTCGCTCATTGAGTCCATGCTCCATAGTGTGACAGTCAACATATCTAGGCAGCCAAAGGCCAATTCTCATCAGGTTTTTGCCACAGAACAAGAAATAATAATTATTATTTACCATCCTGTAACAGCAAAGCTGTTTTGTGCCAACTGTCACACAATGGAAGATAAATACGATACATTGCAAAACTGGGTAAAAAGTACAGCACTTAGGGGATGATCAATATCCTCTACCTGTCAAATACCACCAAAATGTCTCACAACAAATCTGATTACAAAGCCATGCTTGCATATCATCAGATTATTTTTACACACTGATACAATGTTCAGTTCACCAGATTTCAACCCCTTCCAGCTTAACTGAAATTCTCTTGATTTATATGCCAATTACCAATGCCACAGAACACACACGAGTAAGGAATGCCATCGACAGAGTTTGTGTGAAGAAATATGGCCTTCCTTAAAAGGGAATACAACGCTTGGGAGATCAAAACTCTTCACTTATGAAAGTGTTATAACCAGACAGAACTGCACACATCGATCACATCTGTTGAGTAAGCCATTCCTTGATGTCATCACTTGCTTTTTGCACACTGACAAAATATATACCTCACGGGATTCAAACCTCCTGCCTGCCTAATTGACATTCTCTTGACTTATGCACCATTCTGTCAACGGTGCCAAGCTCAGTTGCATGACTGCTGGCAAAGCCTTAGTACCTGGGTATGAAATTTCGCAGTTTCTGCCACAAGACAAGAACCGGCAATAGGCTGTGCTGCTCAGTATTAGTCACCATACAAATTCTGAGTAGAGAAACAGAACTTACTGTTTAAACACTATTTATGGTCCCAGATGTACTGTGTGCATCTATTATTTGACAAGATTGCAGGTGTGAAGTGATAGGACAGAGATGAAAATAGCGAGGAAGCAGAGGGTAGGACATTAGGGGAGTAATTCAGGAATGAGAAGGATGGCGGTGGGATAGAACTATATTTACCTACTTCTTCATATGTACAAACGGTACAGACATTTTGGATAGTTACAACATAAATGATGTGTGCCAACAACTTAATGCTGTGTAACCAATTTGACTAAATCAGGTGGGTAAATACACACACACACAAAGTGCACAGTTTTGCAAGGGATTTTTTTTTTTTTGTTTTTGTGGGACAAGTGCTTTTTTACTTTTTTTCTGAGAAAGAAAAGTTGAGGAAAGCAGTTATGGATATCCTAAGTAGACATGAAGAGTAGGTTAGCTAGCAGGGAGAGACAACAGGGCAGACATGGCAGGCAGGGCTAGTGATGGATACAAAAAAGACAGGAACACCATGATGGTGGAAAAGAATGGGTGTTCAGAGGTGCATCTCCTTCTAGCATGAATGTAGTGGGAAATTAGTCCTCACCATCGGAGCTGTCCACCCTATCCTGACTTGGAAACCTCAGGCAGTGATGGGACAATCGTTTGTCAATGCACAGCAGAATCTCTTCCATGCAGCCTTGCCAGCTCCTATCAGGTGACAAAATTGCCACCTCATCTGGCAATGTTCCTGATATGTGCCAATAAACCAGCTCCCAGGGCAGAGCTACCTGATGTAAGTAGTGCAAGTGGCACAAAAGGTGTGGAGGCAACATTGGCAGGTTGTGACCCAGAAGTGCTAGTGCCTCTGCTGTTGGTGGTGGCACTGTCACTGCCACCTGTGGAAGAAAGGAGATAATGTGGCCAGTCTCTCTATGCTGGTAGTTGTGATAGAGCACTAACAGATGTTATAATCCAACTTTCATAACTTTAAAAATAAATAACCGGGCAGCGCCGGTTAGCTAGGGTATAACTATTCCTGGCTCCATAAAGTCTCTTCTTCAATTTTTCCCTTGGAACTAGACAAACCTTCAACTTAAGCACTCAAGCCACTCATTTCTCAGCCCGGCACTTGCTCAAAACTCATAGCAAGCACTTATAAACACTAGCACTAGACCCCCCCCCTATACTGTACAGAAGGACAAGGCTCTCTATTCAACCTTACCAGCCATTCAGTAAAACAGTTCACTGTACCTATCCAGGCATGTCCAAGGGGCAGTTTCAGGTGTACTATCCAGTCCAACTGGTGAATCTGGGCATTTTGAGGCAATGTTACAATTGCCTCATGTACACAGTCAACCCTCTCCTCCTACCACCAAACACAAATACAAGCGAGAGATGCAATTATACAGCCAAACTGGAGGCTAAGCTCTCTCAACCCAAGACTGGATCAGACAGTCAAGAGGAGAAGGGAAATACTTGCATCACCCCACCAGTCTCACATAGACCCATTAAACAAGCACCAGCAAAAAACACACATAAAAACACAAAAATAGACTTGGAGGCTCTAAATAAAAATCTGCAAAAGCAACATAGACCTCCAAAGCAAACATCCAAGCAACCTGCACCCCCCAACACAAACCATGAAACAGATACTTCACAAAATCAGTGTGCCACGCAATCACAGCCCTTAAAGCAAAATAACGTACCCAACATACTAGTAATAGGTGACTCTATAGTCAGGCACACGGACGTCCCACTCACTAGGCTAAATAAGGAGAAGGTTACTGTTAGCTGCCTGTCGGGTGTTAGGATTCACCACATAACACAAGCACTCTGGTCACTCCAGAACATGTAGAAATATGACTCTGTCATTGTCCAGGTTAGTGTGAATAACCTGAGCCGTACCTCCCTGGACTACATGAAGAGAGACATGGAAGAGCTCTCTGATCACGTAGCCCAGGCCGGTATGACGATGACTCTGAGTAGCATCCTGTCCTCACCAAGAATGATACCAGGGTATAAAGAAAAAATTATCAATTTCAACAATTGGCAAAGTTTCTGGTGTCATTCAAAGGGGATCCAGTGTATATCCCCCTGGGATGACATTCTCGACAAGCCACGCTGCTTCGCTAGAGACGGCTTGCACCTGTTACCCTTAGGCTTTCAAGTACTGGCCAAGGCTCTTGCCACCCCCATAGTGCCTTTTTTATGCAAGGCTCAAAAGACAAACCCACCGCCGTAAATAGCACAAGTAACAAAAAACTAAGGGTAATGCTACTCAATGCCAGAAGTCTAAACCTCAAAATGCACGCACTCGAGGCACTCCTCAGTATGGAGAAAATCGATGTATGTGCAGTAACAGAAACCTGGTTTAAGGCTCCAGAGAGCACCCCAGCACTACCAGGCTACAACTCATACCATACATTTTGGCCACAGAACCCGGACCGAAATACAAAAGGCGGGGATGTATCCATATTCATTAAGGATACCCAAACCTCCAGGTTAGTGGCACAGCACGATGCTTCAGAGATCATCAATGTGCAACTAACAACGGGCAGAACTGCTATTCAAATTGTAGCTTGCTACAGATCACCCACCATGTCTCAGGACCCCCATTCAGCATTTCTGGAAACACTGGGAAACATAAAGGTGGGTGATTTCAATTACCCAAACATTAGCTGGGAGAACTACACAAGTACTAACTCCCTTGCCCAACATTTCCTAGAATTTATAAACTCAAATGCCCTGGATCAACTGGTCAACACTCCCACCAGAGATGATAACATATTGGACCTGGTCATCACCAACATGGGCGACCGGTGTTCCACACCAGAAGTCAATCTCTTGCTGGTTAGATCTGACCATAAACAAATCACTTTGGATATCCACATTCCTCCCACCCTACCAACCCCCGGACAAGGAAACCACCATGAAAAACTTTTCAAAAGCAAACTTCACATTACTAAACACCGAGGTGGAAAGTTTCAAAGCCCCCATGCTAAAGGATAACTCTGTCCAAGCTGCAAAATCCTTTACTTATGCATTCTACGGGCACCTACAAGAATGCATGGATTGTGCTATCCCAAGCAAAACCAAG
This sequence comes from Protopterus annectens, assembly GCF_019279795.1. NCBI lineage: Eukaryota > Metazoa > Chordata > Ceratodontiformes > Protopteridae > Protopterus > Protopterus annectens. Next base: position 634,684,592 of record NC_056731.1, read on the forward strand.
ACTCACTCCTCCAAGAAAAGGAAACCAGTCTGGTGGAGCCCTGCCATAAACAAGCTGTACAATAGAAGGAGGAAAATAGTACAGAAAGAGAGTAAAATTCCAAGAAGGGAAGACATCCCTGATCAGTATCAGCAAGAAACTACGATCCCTCATAAAATCATCCAAGGCGAGCTTCGAAATAAAAATTGCCAAGGACTCCAAAGATAACCACAAGGCATTCTTTAGCTATTTCAAGAATCTAAGTGGCAATGCTCAGATCTGCTCGGAGTTAGTGCAGAATGGCACAAAATACACTGAACCGACCGATATCGCCAACATCCTGGCAGACAGGTTCAGTGCAAACTTCACCCCCCTCTCACCCCCAAAAGGGCCCATAACCATACCAGAAGAATGTAGAGCCCCTGATATCACAGACACTCAGGTTAAAACAGCACTCTCGAAAGCCAAAAACACAGCATCAATGGGACCGGACGGTGTCCCAGGCTGCATCCTACACAAGCTCAAAGATGAACTAACCCCTCACCTAAACACACTGTTCAAACTCAGCCTCTCCACAGGCTACATGCCCATAGAGTGGTGCACAGCAACGGTTATTCCGCTCCACAAAAGTGGAGCCACAAGAGACCCCGGGAACTATCGCCCTATAAGCCTGACTAGCTTGGTCTGCAAGGCTATGGAGCACATCATAACAGAGACACTGGGAACCTCCAAACACTGGACCCTACCCAAAAAGGTAAGCACTTTCGAGGTTGCCCTCTTCTTCAGACCTTAATAAAAACTTCTACAAACTTACAGTTTAAATACATGTAACAACCAATAAAAACACACAATAAAATTTAATGTGGCAAACCTCTTTTTCTTGACAGGTTTTAAAGAAACCTTCTCTTAAGCTCTCACTAATCAAGAAAAGTTGGCTTTATAAGAATTCTCTTTCAATACAGATTGTTACACTAAGAATATAGTTTATCTGGCTAAGTGTAATTCATGCAGTGCATTTTATATAGGCAAAATGAATCGTATGTTGAAGGAGAAGGTTATGGAACATTTGAATGACATAAGTAATAATAAATCAACAAATGCACTGGCAAAACATTGCATCAGATTATGGTACTCAGCATAACTTTAAATTCTTAGTTTTACAAACAATTAATGGAAGCTTAAGAGAAGGAGATCTACGCAATGAAACTGAATACATAGAGTGGAGATGGATTGTTGACTTTAAGGCTTATGGGCCTCCTGGCTTGAACAGTGCTGTTTCTTTAAAACCTCTCTTAAGAAAAAGCTGTTTGCCACATTAAATTTTATTGAGTGTTTTTATTGGTTGTTACATGTATTTAAACTGTAAGTTTGTAGAAGTTTTTATTAAGGTCTGAAGAAGAGGGCAACCTCGAAAGCGCTTACCTATCTAATTTATTATTTTATTGGTAATAAAAGTGAGTTTTTATTCTCCAGCCATCACACCTTTTCATTTTACATTATAAACCCCTATGTCACAAGATGGATTGCCAACTGGCTCACTGACAGAACCCACATGCTGAGAGTTGTGGGAGCTAGGTCCGACTCTAAACCGGTTACAAGTGGTGTTCCCCAGGGCTCAGTCCTAGGACCCCTCCTGTTCAGCATATACTTCTCAGAGGTACAGGCAAGAACAGGAGGACTATGGCTGACCAAGTTCGCAGACAACTGCAAACTACGGGCTATAACTGACTCTCCGGCTGACACAGACATCCTCCAAAAGGGTCTCACTGAGATGGATACCTGGTGTCAAAATCATGGCCTCAAGCTAAATGCCAAAAAGTGCATAGTCATCCCCTCTTGAAAAAACAAAGTACCCACAAACTACCACATAGGTGGTAGTCCCCTAAATACAGAAGATGTAATAAGGGATCTGGGAACCCAAGTAGATAGCAATCTCTCCTTTGATAATCACATTGCCAAAGTGGTTAGAAAATCCTTCTATGTGGCCCACCTAATCACAAAAGAGTTCACATCCAGATCAAAAGATGTCATCGTGCCCCTCTACTCATCACTCATCAGACCCATCATAGAGTACAACGGCCCGTTTGGGATGTACCTTACAAGACACTTGCAACAGCTGGAAAGGTCACAGAAGTACCTCTCCAAGAGGATCACTGGCCTCAAACAGGTGCCCTATGCAGCTCGACTGAAGAAACTCCAGCTGTACTCTGTTGCATACTGCCTACTCAGAGGTGATCTCTGCCTGACATACAAGGCCATGTCCAACCCAGAATTGATGGACATGCTCCACCTAAAGAAAACCATGTCCCCTCGAGCCACACGCTCTAGGGATCTAAACCTCACCACAACAATAAATTGGACGTGCTGGAGGGATAGATTCCTGTCCCAGAGACTTCCCATGCTTTGGAACAAGATTCCAATCTACATTAGGCAGAGCTCCTCGCTAACACTCTTAAAAAGAAACCTTGATGAGTGGATGGGAAACAGAAAGTTTACCCCCGGGGATCACTTCAGTGGCTCTGCTGGACAGAGGCACAGGGAACTAATCTAAGGTGGCGGCGAAAGCCTACACATTCTGGCTAGGTTTATAAATGCCTTCGGGTAGATAGCCTAGTACCTACCTATGAACCTATAAGAAAGAGGGTGGACAGAGAGACATAAAAACAAGAGTATTATAAATATTTCATTAATGTTAGGGTTGCACTCATTACACATTCCAGATGCATTCTTAGGACTGTTTACATTACGATATAAATGTGTGAGGCCATTAATTATTGTTTTGTAACACCTTTACTGAGCTATCTCTTAAGACATAGGCAAACATACATTTATATAAAAAAAACAAATCATGCTAATATGTACACAGTTACAAACATTATACATCACATACATGCCTTTGTACAATTATCAATCCAACTAGGTTTACAGGTTATTGGCTAGATTAAAATGTCCTGTCAGTGCAGTTAGCCTAGTATTCTCCTGTAAAGAGAATACTAGGCTAACTGGACTGACAGGACATTTTAATCTAGCCAATAACCTGTGATCAGAATCAAACCCTGTCAATAAGGTATTAACCATTATGCCAAACCCACCCCCATAATGTTTTTACCTCTTCTAAAGATATCACTTCCAGTTCTTTTCTCTCTGTTACAATAGTCACTACTTCAAGTACAGTTGGTTTAGACTTTGATTTCCATTTTCCTGTAATTGCTTTTTCAGCAGCCACCAGAATAAAAGTTAATAAGGCCTTACTATGTCTAAGCAATTCAGATCTTGTACGCCAGCTCAAAAAATGATTTCTTTACTTGCACCCATCTGCTAACATGATATTTCTGGCAGAGTACCTTGTAAGGAATTTTTAAAGTCTGCCAACTCATTACCCTCCCAGAACGTGTGTTCCCAGTTACCTTTTTCTTCCCCATCACACCTCCAATATTTGCCATCTATCTGAGGAAATTTTCTTTAGAGTTTGCTTGGGGTATAAAAATACCTATGCAAACAACTCCAAGCAAAAATCCTAAATCTTCTAGACTTTGCTGCATATTTGGGAACCATACATATGTCCTCCCACTGTTTACTTGTGAATTACTTATCCAAATTTCTCTTCCCAATCTTTCCTAACCTCCTCTGACTGACTCCTACAGTTGTTGTGCAATATTTTATAAACCCTATTAAATTATCCCTTTTTAACAGAAGCTTCTGCTCTAGATTCAATTAAATACTCTACCACAGCAGGTCTTTCACTCAGGATTCCCCTATCCCTTTCTCTTTTCCTATACTCAGATATCAGTCCAGGATAGTGAAGGCAGTCAATAGCCTGCAGTCCAAATGCCTTCTCAGTTTTCTCATTCTATAACCTTTCCCTCCCCTAGTTATTTGCTCTCAATACCATGGGTCATTTGCCAGTTTTCTCAAGTAAATTCCAGCTCCCTCTTGCCTATTCTCCATACCCTAATTGCAATCTTCCCCATCAGCAGAATCTCTTTTCTCCATTCTCATGAAGGCTTAGTTTTTAGAATACTTTCTACTACTCTGTGCGGCTGTTGTTATTCTCCTTAAGGATCTGCATCCAAAATCTCATTCTCTCACTATTTCTTAAATGTTCCCCCTGCTTCAACATCATCCTTTTCAACTTTGAATTATAACATTCCTCACATGTTATGTATGTATTAGCTTTAACTGTGTAGCTCTAAAATATCCCATTCAAAATCAGGTAATCCTAAAACCTCTTTGTTCTATTGGAAGGATCAACTTATCTCACCAGACCCTTGACTTCTTCTTCCAGATAAATTCCTTCAACTCCTTATTAATTGCTGTCCACAACTTCTCCTCTGGTTGATAAAAATATGTTTGACCTGTATGTAAAACTAAAAGGACTAAAAACAGTTACTGCTTGTATCTTGCTATCCATAAGCAAGTGCTTCCAGTTTCTCAGTTTTTATATTATCTTTTTAGTCTCTACCCACATATCCTTAGCTGCCATAACATAATCACCTTAACCCATACTGCTAAATACTTAATTTTATTGTGTCCCCATAAACATGGATATTGTTGAACCAATTAATGTGTGGATACATAGCTTATAGCTACGGACTTTGTTTCATTTTCAATAATTTTATAACCCCCAAAACTGAAATTTTCTCAGAATATTCCACAACACTGAGATGTTCTTTTCTGGATTTATCAGGTACAAAATAATACTGTCGGCAA
>NC_056731.1:634694280-634779280 GCF_019279795.1 Protopterus annectens
CCGAAAGAAAAAGAAGAAGATCTAGTCTAGTTAAGTTATTGTACCTTGGGGAATAATGTGCAGATTCTGTCCAAGTTTCTACTACTGAATTCACTACTTCCATACCAAACATTTTTATATATTTCTTCAGAAATCTACCTTCTTTTGTTATACTTTTCCCTTCTCGGTCCCTCAGATACATTTTCACTCTTTTAGATCAAGTTCCACTCCCCACCTTTAAATAATATTCCCTCCTGAAAGCGGATTATTTTTTCCAAAATCTTCTTAAACCTCTATAATAGCAGTTTTAGGTGGAGTATAAGTTCATGCCAGCACAATCCTCCTCCCTTGCCAGTAGCCCTTTACTATTACAAATCCACCATTACTTATTTTTCCTCTTCTATGACTACTGGAGCTTCTCTAGCAATTTGTATAAAGTATGCCCCTTTTCCTTTGTCACTGATATTCTGCTGAGTATCCATCATTAAATCCTTTCTTTATCGTTTTTTCCAAATATGTCCTCTGTAGCATTGCTATTTGCGCTCTGCATTTCTTAATATAATTCAATACTTTCTTTTTGTCTATACCTGTAAGACCATTCAAATTCCAAAATAATGTTTAGTGTAGCTATTACAATAAGAAGTTATTATTCCCACTTATTATTTATAACAGCTTTTGTAAATTTCTGTTTCCTGCTTTTGTGTTATATGAACCCACTAACGTTTGGCAGACTGATCCTTTACACAGTTATTTTTGGTTATCTCCATTTGAATCTGTGTCACAATTTACAAGACTTTTTGTTTTAATGAAAACCCTAAATCATAAAAAAACACACCCCCAAGAGCACCTCTATAACCTATTAACTTAGAACAAACACACAAAACTATGTACATCTTCAAAAAAAAAGCTTAATCCTCCAGATAGGAAAAGCTGTCCCAAATCAACAGCTACAGACATAGGCATGACTTAACTTGATACTAAGTTTATCCCTGCTAAGACGCATGTTACAACCTGTGTTCCTACTCATACTAATTGCCATCTCATCTTGTCTTATTTTCATTCCCCTCCCAGATGAGAAAACCAACTGATATGCTTTCAATAGGCACTAACCTACAGTCTTAAAAAAGTGTTCTGGCTTTTATTGTTTCCCCTATAGTCAGCTTGTCTCCATGGAAACACAAGTACCAAATGAACAACTCTGCAAACCTGTCAATTTATACTGAACATTTACTTGCCAAAGGAAAATTTTTCATTACATTCAGTATCCTCTTATTTACTTGCTTACACAATAAAACTTGTTATTAGACTGAGCCAAAGGTCTTACTCCAGAGATTCACTTATGTAAAAGTAAGAGAGAACACACCAACTCTACATATATTATTATCTATGCATGTGACGCCCCTGCACTGGCCCAGTAATCAAGTAGCCTCAATCCTCACCACTACCAGTAAGAGACGTGCACATTGGGAGGATGACAAGTACACACACAGTAAAGTACAATTTCCCTTAAGAGCACACAGAGATCAGTCAAGTCAGTCAGTATGGGACTGGTTTCTCCCTCTCTCTCAAGATCCCCAATAAGACTCCCCATTGGCACAGCTATAGGGTTAAAATCTCAGCCGAGTGGTCAAGCCAAAACCTCCAGCACTCTCTCTGTCAAACCAATACTTCATGTCCCTGCTGAAGTAGCTGACACACACACACACACTTTCAGATTTGATTTATATGCAAACACACAGACACTCCTGGGGAAGGCTGGCATAGGTTCTCTAGCTATGCCCCCTTCTGCCCAGACTATATGGTAGTACCACCTGCCACCAACCACCCTTATCAGCTACTATAAAGGCCCTTACCAAGGGGTGTCCAATTCTACTGTGTAATGTTACTGTTATCCAAATAGTAACTGTGACCAGAACTTTGAAGGCTATTTAGGAGTGGCCTGTACAGTATCACCAAATACATATGCAAGTACTCAAATATCTCTAAACAAAACCAGCTACAATTAAAAGGTTTAAATATATGTAATAATAAATAATAAACGCACAAGATAATGGTCATTAATTCAACACAGTGACAACAGAGTTCAGGATCACAGGAAATATTTTAAAACAACAATGCAGGACAGTCTCACATAAATACAGAAATATTTAACTAATCTTGCTGTATTCCTGTCTTTATCTAAGAGACTATGCCCTAAATGTCTTACTTACAGAGCCAGGCAAATATAGATGAGAAGTGAAGAGATGTTTACAGGTTCAGAACAAAATACAAAAATTCACAGACTCTCTCTCTGAGATAGTTCTTAAATTAATAATACATATTACTGCTGGGTTAGCTAGATGACATCACTATTTGACATCTGCATCTAGTTCCCAGGCTAAACAGATACCAACAGAATTTAACATGTCTCTATGAAAAATACTCATCTCTTAGAAGCTTGCTTGAAACTGGAAGTCATAAAACAATTACCTTGGAAACCTGTAATTACCTATGTTTCCAGACAATAGGAAAGCCTGCAACTCTAGACACTATCTGTTTTGAGCTGAAACAGAGATAACAGAATCATAAACAAGTTCCACTTATTTTCTTAGAGTTTTCAAGTTAACTCTGTATATTCCAGCCTTTACCATCAACACATACATTTGCATAGGCATGTAGTTTATACACATTTCTGCTCTTTTCCAGCAGGGTGCAGTGTGGTTACAATCTTGAAGCTCAGTACAGAACATACAGTGTTCTTACATTTCTAAGGCAAGCATACAAACCATATTACTATTCACAAATGACAAAGAATTATTTACAAAATAATATCTAGCTTGGCAGGCAGCCTTCACAATGCACATTCACACTCAATGCCCCACCTCAACAATTCAAGATTACAGCATATTTACTTAAACATGCTTTTGTCCAGCCTTTCTTCTCTTTTTACCTTGTAACGCTTATGTTTCTTAAAACTAAAAAAAGAAGAAAAAAGGCAATATCTATGACACACAATAGCTTCAAAAACTTTACTACATAACATGCAATTTACACCATGAAATGTTCCATAAAGATACTGTTACGAACAAAAATTGTTTTACTTAGTTACTTTTCTTTTTTTTTCCTCCTTCCCTTCAGTGTCCTTACAAAACGTTATGACATGAAGTGTTTCAATCCTGCACAAGTTTAACAAAAGTCAACAAAAGTCATATATTTCCACTTTTTCTTATAAAGCCATATTTCACAAATGTGATTGATGCTTTACAGTATCACATTTATTTACTAATTTCAATGTTGCTCATCTTCTTCCTAATAATCTCCATCTCCCACCCCCAGACTCTGGTTCCAGTCCAAAGTGCTACTGGTTCTTCACGTAGCTTTTGTGCTTTCTTGGTCTCTAAAGCATTTTCCTTTGGAATACTGTTAAAGGTTTCACTGGCAAAGTCTCTCTACAAGCTTTATTATCACAATAATGAGAACCATACTCTCCTTCTCTTTGATGGTTCACTTTCCATTGGACAAACTTTTGTATTTCCTCCCTACCTTGTTCTACATCATGAAAAGATTATGATCCTCCATGAAAAATATTCTGAAGACAGCTGGTTACAGCAGCTTCAATCTCACATCTGGCTCTTCACATTCCCTGACTGCTAGGATACATGTGCTTCTTTTCTGCCTGGTGTACTGTAAATAATCATTCTCCACAAACATTCTACTGTCTCCAATTTTTAATACTTTGCCCTTCTGCCACAATTTTGTAAGGATCAACTCTTTCTGTTGGTATGACTGCGCCTTTACTAATACAAATCTTGGCTGCTTTCTCATGGCCAGGTTTAGAGCATACACATGATATGCCCTTTCAATTAACAAATCCTGCTGTGGAATACCAGTCCAGTTGTTTATTTGTGTTTTCATAAAATAAATACAGTCTGTTCCGTCCAATTTATCTGGTACAGCAAAAAATCTAAGGTTTTCCCTGTATGCCCTGTCCCCTAACATTACCATTTTTTGAAACAGCTCTTCTGGAGCAGTCTCATACTCTTGCTTTTACTTTATTTTGACCTCTTATTTTTGCAGTTTTATCAGTTCATCTGAATAGCTGTTTTAAAGCTTCTTCCATTTTTCAAACATTTTGTTACTTGAGCTAATATACTCCTTCAATGTTTTGTTTATTTTAATCAGTTCTGACTACATTCCGTTTACCTTTTCCTCTAGATTACTGGAAACCATGTATTTTAACACAGCTGGAGCTTGAACTGTTTTTTTCTTGAACATCTGCAAGATTCTTCCCAATCAGTGATTTTTCCTTCACATTTTCTAGCTGACTTTCTTTCAGACTAAGTCTCTTTTTCTTTGCTGGCATCCAGGCAGTATATGTACTAGCCAGTAACTGAATTTACTAAAACTTACAGTGTTTCTGGCCCTTATCTTTCTGTTTCTTTTTCACACTGGGACAGCTGAAATCAAGCTTTCAATCAGTGTGCAGCTATCTTGGAAGTATGCCATTATTTACTGTTATATTAATGTTATAATATCATTGGCTTTCACGTGTAACGCCCATTTTACAGATACTGTGTTCATAATAAAAGTAGAAACAACATACAATAATTGTGTACTGTGTATAGTACTAAAGAAACACTACATTAAAAAAGGAAAAAACAGAATATATATATATATAAATTCTAAAGTAAAATTTTACTATAAAAATCTTTGACAGTGGTGTTCACTTTACCCAACATTAAAATACTGTATGTTAATCTTACACGTGGAAGAAAAGGAGACAGAGTAAGAGAAAACAGTCAGAAAAAGGGAAGAGGTGGTAGGGAGAGATGAGAAGGAAATGTGGAATTAGGGAAACTGGAGGAAAAAGACAGAAATTTGAGGGGAACAGGGGTGAAATAGTACAGCTGTACAAGTTGTTTGTGATTTGATTTATAACCCAGACGTCTTAAAGAAATAGTAGTGGCTTGAAGGTTCCACCTTATCCTGGTGTGGTATGTGAGCATAGCCAACAGCCAATCAGGTGTTGTTTTAATCTGGGCTTGAAACATTTTAATTTGTCTGTTTTGTTTTAGTAGGAGTAGTAACTTGTTCCAAAGTTTGGTGATATAACTGGAACAAGCAGCATTTCCTGCAGCACTATTGGACTATGTGGTGGCCAAAAGATGTTTTTCACTGGAGCATAACTCTCTGCACTCTGAATACTGCTGAAGGATATTTTTTTAGAAATGGGCAATTATTGGGAGTTACAGATAAAATTATTACTTGTGACTGTTTGGGTGTAAATTAGGATGTTGTGGCAGTTCTAACCACTGTAGTTGTTTTAAGGTAAGTTAGTTTTGAGTCCAACACTTGAGGTTTATAGCAAATTGTGCTACTTTGTTGTAGTATGCCTCTAATTTCACTTGCTGCATGTCTGCAAGTGTGCAAATATGGTTCATGCATACAGAAGTGAGGGAAGGAGATAGTAGACATGGCTTTCCTTGCTGTGTCAGTTAGGTATGGATTTGACTGGTAAAAAAGTCCCACTTTTGGTGTTTTTTTAATGACTTGCTGTATGTGTTGATCAAATTTCATATTTTCATCTACATTTAGATCTAGTAGTGTTACTGGCTGATGTAACTTTAAATGTGTTTCTGTTCAGAGAATTGTTTAGGTGTGAATAACATTGATTTGCTTTTTTAGGGCTTAAGAGCAAGCTTGCATAGGTTAGCCAGGATTTAATAGAAGAATATGATGTCTGTGTGATTTTTTTGGAAGATTTGCTGTAGAAGAGGGTGGAGTCATCAGCTTACTGCATAATGGTAGCTTGTTTGATAGCACAGTGGAGCTTATTTATAAATATATTAAACAGACGGTGGCCAAGTATTGACCTTTGGGAAGCACCTACAGGAACTGGAAGGCAAGTTGAGAAGATGTGTTGCCATTTTATAGCCTGCTATTAACCAGGAAAACGTAGGTTGGGAGATGCCTAGGGAGGAGAGTTCAGTTAGTAGTTTAGGATGAGAGACAAGTGTCAAATGCATTTGGATAAGTCAAATGCAATGGATGAGACTAAGTGACTTGCACTTCTATGATGATTGTGTTAGTGAAATACAGAGGGGAAGCTGTGTTGCTAAGACTTGAATGAAAGCTGTGGTGGGTCTGTGAAAGAAGCTTGTTGGATGTTAGATGATCAAGGATCAGTATGCGAATAAACTTCTCTTAGGATTTTTGATAAGGAAGATATCATTGCAATAGATCTTTAGCTGGAGAATCCTGGTGAATTTCCAACTTTCTGAATGGATATGGTATAAGAATTTTCCCCAGGGGGTTAAGACATGGTTGGCTGCAACATCGCTGTTAATAAGTATGGAGTGTGGGTAGGCCAGTTGGTCTGCTGTCATTTTAATGTATTCACCAGGAAAGTAATCTGCATCTAGGACTTGTTTAGAGTTTGGAGATATTTTGACTGCAGAGGTAGGGATAAGTTTTACAAAGAAAAATGTTGCAAGGTTATTTAGCTGGGTAGGTGGAGGGGGAGCAGGGAAAGCACTATCTTTGACAAGACACAAAATTGTTTGGATGAAATGGTTGTTGAACTGGTTGGCAGTGTTGCTGGTGTTATGATTAGTTAATGATATTAATCTGGGTATTCAGCTAAGATGGAGAAGAGTTTTCAGTAATGCTCAGAAGAATTTAAGTTATGCTTCCTTTCCTTCACCGCCTTCCTTCTATCCTAACATGATCTCTGTATATCTCCTCAACTCTTCACTTTTCCTACTATTTCTCCTTACTTGTTACAAAACTAATATCGCTTGCATCAACCCTGTATGTGCCCTTACTGACCCACTTTAGAATACTGATAAACCTCACCATTTCCATGCAAAAACTCAAACTCCTCATCATCAACCCCCTTCCACACAAAATTAAGTTCAAACACCTTACTAGTAAAATTTAAACTCCATTCACTATATATTTTCTCCAAAAATGTTTTACTGTGTGGAGACATACAACCTAACCCTGGCCCCAAAACCTTCCACCATCCTGACCCTAACTCCTTACCCGCTAATAACTCTATTACAAGACCATCCACCAAGAGTCTTACTATCTTATCTATGAACAGTCATAGTCTCCTTAACATAATCTCTGAATTTCATACCTGGATTGCCCATCACTTACCTGACATAGTAGTACTTACAGAAACCTGGGTCAAACCACATAGCACAGACGCTGAAATTCTTCCACCAGGTTACATCATCTGCACAGACGGACTACACAAAAAAGTCAGGTGGCGTAGCTATATTTTATTCCAACCATCTCAACATCACACCACTAGCTATATCTCTCCCTAACTTTCTCCTGCAGAAGTAACACTAGTCAATTGCAAGCTAAACAACTACAAATCACTTTGCATCACTGGAATCTGTATTCCCCCTGGGAATAATACCTCTTCTATAGAAAATATACTCTCCATCTCCAACAGTATCTCTAACGAAACCATCATCTTAGGTGATGTAAATATAGACTGGCAAACCCTGACCACTGACTACCCTACATCTAGCCTCAATCTCCATGGATTCACTCAACTAATTTCCACCTGCACCCGCTACAATAAATCCCCCAACACAGGTACCATTGTTGATTGGATCCTTGTTCCTAATCCAAGCTTATATCACAACCCTAAAACACTCCCAGACAATATCAGTGACCTCCTCCCTGTCTCTATACAAAGACTTTCCTTACACATTCCATTAGACAATACACAGAATGCCACAGTCTCTCCAACTTCAACACAGAAGAGTTCAATAATATAGTTAACTTTATAAACTGGTCCTTCCTCCGAAGCCAACCACTGCAGGAAGCAGTTATGAACTTTAGCTGGATTTTCCTGGATACTCCTAACTCCCTTGCTCACCTCAGGAAACAGAGAGTCAAAGCTCGCCAAGCGTCATGGCTCTCCCATTCTACCTGGACCCTTATGCATAACAGGGACACAGCTTGGACAATCTGGCTTAAATCCAAATCCCCCAATCACCTTCAAATCTACAAACAACTTTGTAACTGTACAAAAAACAAGTCAACAGAGATAAAAAGAACTTTTATCTCCAACAAAAAACACTCCATCAAAACAACCCAAAAAAAGTCTGCAATACCATAAATAAAATCCCTGGTCTCCAGGGATACCAAACTCATTCCCAAACCTTTATTGAAACCGGCACTCTATTCAATCCCACTTCATTGATTCCATTAACAAATTAACTGAAAACTTCTCCAACCCTTACCCCACACCACCATCCTCACTCCCTGATAACATATCCACTTTCTCACTTAAACCACTCACTACCACCTACATAAAATCTCTCTTTACCAAGCTTAAAACACGCTCTCCCTCAGTGAATAATCTCCCTCCTGAATTCTTCAAACTTGTTAACTCAACTGCCTTTCCTATTTTCATCATAATTAACAGATCTCTTCAACAATCATTAGTCCTTTCTATTTGGAGACAATTTTACATCATTCCACTTCACAAAGGTTGACAATCTATAGAACTTGCTAACTTTAGGACCACTGCTATTGTATCCCCTCTCCCTACAATTCTCAAAAAATGCACTCACAAACAACTTCTAGAACATCTCTACTCATATCAACCCAACATGGCTTCCTCCTTAACCACAGCACAACTACCGCTCTACTTTCCTTCACACAGACCATCATTAAAGCTAGAAAAAACAATAACCTTGAATCCTCCCTTTTTCTGGACCTCTCCAAAGCCTTTGACACCATTTCTCATCCCTTACTTCTTCATAAAATGTCTGCTCTTGGTTTATCTAACTCTACTCTCAACTTGTTTTCCAGCTAACTTTCTAACCACCAGCAATCTGTTAAGTGGTTCCTCCTTCTCCAACCTCCTCCCTATTAACACTGGTGTAGCTCAAGGCTCCATTATTGTGCCAATACTCTTCAACATCTTCACCAACTGTCTTTATACATCCTGCTCTCCCTCTTCCCTTATTCAATATGCTGATGACACCACCATCATCTGCTCCTCTGATAATCTTCAACACCTGCAAACTCTTATTCAAATTTTCAACACTTGCAAACTCTTACTCAAAAATCCCTTAACTCAACAGAAAGCTGGCTAAAGTAAACAAAAAACAACTTATTCTCAGCCCAAAAAAAGCAAACTACTTCCATGCCTCTCGAAGTCTCTATCGCACCAAAAATCATCCTTTACTATTACTTCTCTTGACAACACCCCAATAGAAGTAATGACACACACTAAACTATTAGGCATTATCATCAATGATCAACTAAAATTTGACCTACATGTGCAAAACTGCTTCAAAACAACTCACCAAAAGCTGGTGATGTGTTCCAGAACTAAAATAATTCCTCACCAGTGACACTAAACTTGACCTACTGATGCTCATCTTCTCCCCACCCTACTTTACACCTCTCCTACCCTAACCAATCTACAATCCACCCTTAAAATAAAGGTAGAGCTCTGGTACAACAAAAATGCTAGATTTGATGCCAACCAATTCACACCACTGTACATCTCAAAATAAAATCCTCAACTGGCTTGAGCTACCTCACCATCTCCTCCTCTCACAATTTCTCCTCTGTCATTTCGTAATAAATAAACCTACCTCCTGTGCTTCCATTGCTCCAGTCCTCACTTCCTATACACCTAACTTCTTATTCCACAGCTCTGACCAATTTCTGTTAGAAATCTACAAGCCTAAAAAATCCCTAGGTCATTCTCTATACAGTTATACTGTTGCTCTACATTGCAACAAAACACCTCTGACCATCCGATCCATCTCAAACAGACTTGATTTCAAGAAAGCCTTATGAGAAAAACTCATTAGCTCCTGGCTTTGCCTCTGACTTAGTACCTCCTCCCACCTACCTCATTTCTCTACCTCCTCCTCTAATTTCCACTCCCTGCTCCCCGCTTCTACCTCCTTTCTCTACCCACTATTACACTTCTCCTGTGCTACACTCCTCCCCATACTCACCCCTAATCTTCCACTATCTCCCCTCCCATCCCCCAGCAAGTCATCATCTCATTTCCATGTCCCTCTACTCTTCCTCTTTACTCACACCGTTTTTTTTCCTCCTTTTCCACTACCTACATCCTTTTTTTTCTTCTCCTCAACTTCTTTCATTTACTTGTAAAACTGTGCAGATAGTTCTGTTCTCCCTGGAGACCTTTTCTGCAGCTGCAACTTATTACTAAACCTCACAATCTTCCCTGATAACTTCCTATTTCACTATTATTTCTTGTATTCATACTCATACCAAGTTTTAAACATCACTGTCTTTGCTTGTTAATTATGGAAAATTTTAAACATTATTGTTATTATTTTTACATGTTTACCTTTTTATTTTTTATTATTCTTGTTGTTTTGCTGGAGCTTTTCTCCCCGGGCCTCCTCTAAAAAAGGGATCGCCCCTAGTTGGACCTAACCCGGTTAACAAATGTCAAAATAAATAAATACTATCATGCACCGCAGCTGGTGATGATGGAGAATGGACCATGGGCAAGTCAAGTTCAATACTGAAGATGCCAGTACTGCTTACCTTACTACCAACACAAATATAACACTTGTGAAGCTTTTTTTAATCCACCTAATTAATACAACATCAACATGCACTTAAACATCAAGAAACATGAAACTCTGTCATTACAGTCTGATTGTAAGCCTCAGTTGTTTACCACAAAGTCAACAATTTCAAAAGAACAAGGCAAAAATGGGAGGTGAAATCACAGACTATAAGTTAATAGAACAGGCATACCAATCGAGTGCCCAGTTTTTCACAGAATGTTCAGATTTCTGTCTCTCTCTCTTGTTTTTTTTTTTTTTTTTTTTTGGGGGGGGGGTCTGTTCCTCATAAAACCTGTGGCTTTCTGGCAAGCAATAATGAAATACATTCGAATTTCAGACTTCATATCCTTCAGAAAATGCATGCTGACACAAATCCTGTCACCCTAGAAACGTTCTGAGTTTATAAAAGCAATAATTAAATTATGTCCCTATTCAGGGATTTTCTCTATCCATTATTTTACCCTTTGTCCAGATTTTTTGTGCTAAGTGGTTCAGAAGTATGACAACAGGTTTTGCATCAACATTTTCTGAATTGTGAAGTTCTAATGTCTGACACTGACTAACTGTAATTTTCGGGGGCTCTTGCCAGAACACCAAACATTTTATGAGGGACATTGCAAAATGTGAGGCAAAATCGAGGTTGTTCTGTAAAACTCGCACAGTCACAGAAATGTTTTATGTTATTGAATCAAGTGAAGGATAACTTAGCATCGGCTACTGACTTTTTAGCTTGTTTATACAATACTGTTTGTGGCAGTGCTAAGGTTTTGTATATTACAGCAACAGCAAGCAGGTGTTAAACTACGCTAATGCCATAACATTCTAAGTAGTACGCTAATGCCATAACATTCTAAGTAGTACGCAAACACACTACTGCGGTCCACAGTTCTCCATTATAGATCAACAGCAAAACCAAACTCATTCTACAGTGTATTTTCAAACAGTAGGCACCATTAATATGGAAAAGATTCTAGAAAACAATATAAATAAGGATGAAATGACAAATATTTTAAAGACAGGTGAAAACACCTTTATACGGATTACAAATGCTCTTACAACAAGATGTAGTGCTAAAATTTCAAGCCACAACTTTACACATCATAGACTTCTGCAACATATCTTCACTGCTCTCAAAGTAACAACAAGCCGTAGCAGAAAAAAAATACAGTTTGCAAGTCCATCATATAGTAAACCTACAGAGCAAATGCTCAACCAGATGAGATAAACAAATATAATTAAAACACAGACTGGACAGCGACACCACCAGTAAACTAGCTGTTAGGCAACAAAATATTTGCATTTTTTTTTCATATGAACCACCAGAGAAATTACGGTTTAATAATAAAGGTTCTTATACACACCAGTCACTTGTATGGATTCGAGCATCGCTTCTTCTTATGAAACCTATGAAAAATGTAAGTGGCAGTTACACGGACCCAGATGGCTACCGTCAGCGCTAAGGAGCAAAATAACGTAATTAAACACAAACGTAGTAGCAATGCAGATTGATTTTTTTGACGCCGTCAAGAAGTGCAACATAAACACGAGTTAAAAAAAGAAAGAGAGACTGAAAGCAGCCACATTGAACAATTTACCCTTCGAGTCCCACCAACCTCTGCTTGTCGGTGATGACACGAAAGTTGCTTGTCTGCCTGAAGTGTTGTTGCCATGGTAGTGACGACACCATTTTACTACCAACCAGGGCTCGGCAATCGCAGGAGGAATCCATTTATTAAACACAATAAAACTATAAAAAAATAGTGCTCGTTCTAGAGACCTGCTGGAGACTGTAGGGTTATTGCAAGCCTTCTAAAAACTTGGGAAGTGGCCTACAATACCAACCTTCTTACTAATCCAGTGATGATAGCTGTCATCAACCTGTCAATATTAAAAGTAATACCATTAGCATTTATCAAGCGTAGCATTTTATTCTGTCAACTTTCCAAGTTTGTAAGAGCAGTATTTAAAAATTGTCCCTATTTTTGGGTCTTTGTCCCACTTTTATTTATGATCGGATTTGAAGACTGAAACTCAAATATATGTCATTATTTAGTGACTTCAGTCCTTAGATCATCCCAGTGATTTGCCAAAAAACTATACATTTTATGAGGAACAGACCAAAAATATGAGTCAAAAACCTGGACAGTTGAGAGGTATGGACAGGAATAACAGTTGTGTAAAATTAAAGATAACAAACATTGAAATAAATGAGCAACACAAATCAATATAAAAGCAAATGAAATACATACAATAAGTCAAACAGTAAAAAAAGCCATTATGTAAGGAATTATTATCTAAATCATTCACTGTTTCATTCCTTTTCCAGTTACCTTCTCAATCCAGTTCAGGGTCACACTGCTGGAGCGAGACCCTATCTTGGCATTCAGTGGGAACATGAAACCAGTCTTGGATGGGTTGTCAGTCATCGCTCTCTGACAAACACACACTCAGTAATTCAGTCACACAAGGCATGCACACCTATGGTAGTTCAGTTTATATACATGCCTTTGCGTGTGGACAGGAACTGAACAACCAAGTACAAACCATCAAGGGCACAGGGACAATGTGCAGACACTGCTCAGAAAGGACTGTAGCTGAGAACAAATCTGACAACAGCATTAACTGCTGAACCACTGTACTGTCACAAGTGAAAGCAATGTAAATAATAATGTATCACTGAATATGTTGTAAAAACCTGACATTCAAACAAGGAATGAAAATAATTTTCTAGTATACTTGATTACTTTGAAAAAAATGATGCTGTTATGTCTGCACTACAGGACTGATCTTTTTTTTTCGATATTACATAACACCATATTGGCAGGATTACTGTGAAACCCAGTCATTTTTATTGGACTTTTCAAATAATATTTCTTAGGGATTTGCCTTATTTTGGCTGGGAACATGTTTCATAGTTTAAATCACAAATTTACTCCTGGTTTAGCATTTAAGTCTAGTCTAATGGATAGGGTCAGTCAAAATTTTGACATGTACAAGCCTATATCATAACTGTAACATTCCTTAGAGTATTGACAAGTCATTAGTATTTTGGTAAGCTTGGCTAGGCTTAAAACGGACCTTGGGTCAATAGCCTAGTAACCAACTTTGAACCTATGAACATATCACAGCAGAGTAACATGCATTACCATACTTATTGTTTTGGGGTATTAATGAGGTAATCCAATCCAAGCGGTTCAATAGTATGGAATATTTCAGACTTTGCTTTAACTGAACCTCATATGTCATTGTTAACTAGAGGGCTGTGGTTTATACCAACAGCCAGTAGTGACATCTGTGATACCATCATATATGTCAAGTCCTTTGTTATAAATAGGTTCATAGGTTCATAGGTTCATATCTGCCCATAGGCATATTAAAGCCTAAAAAATGTGTTTGGCTTTCGCCACCCATTTTAAATTTATTTTGCTATGTGTGCTTAAGTTACTGTTCTCTAGCAACAGCCATGATCATGAAGCATTCAGATTTAAATGTTTTCACCCCCACCCTACACCTACTACTCGAGACCTTTGCTAGCTCCTGTGAAAGGGTTCTGATTGAGTATGGGGATAACTGTAGCAGAAATGGCAGGTGTTTTGTCAACTTAAGCAGGGATGAGCAAATGGCCCTGAGAGAATTACAGCACCATCCACACATTGTTATACATCCCGTTGATAAAGGGGGTGCAATAGTGGCTATGAACTAGTAACAGTGCGAAAGCAAAATGCAAGACATGCTTTTAGATGCGTCTATATATCGTAGCTTACTAAATAAGGACATAGACTCTATAACTGATAGAGTGAAGCCTGATTTATATCATTGTCATGTGTAGGACTATTATATCTGAATTGTATGAGTACTTGTGTATTGAACATCCTACAATACCGGTAATTCATTGATTACTGAAAATACTTAAGCATTTGTATGACCCACCACTGAGACCAATTGTCTCAGGGAAGGGGCGGCTTACTGAGCCACACTGTCTGTGTTGAATCGCAGCTGAAACCAGTATTAGCTGCATCTAGTACTGATTTGTGGATGATATGTGTATTTTATGGACAGGTACCTCTAATAGGCTGCATACGTTTTTGGATTATTTACATTCTACTACTAGTTTTCTCAAATTCACTATGTAATTTTCCAAGGACAAAATCACTTTTTAGATGTTAAACTGGTTAAAAGGACAGATGGTGTGGTTGTTAGTGACCTTCATAAAAGGCATGTAGTAAAACACGCTACTGCAAAGGACCAGTATGCACCCAGGCTACACATTTAGAAATGTGATTAAAGCACAGGCCACACATTTTTCCAGGTTGATAGTGATGAACAACTATTTTCTCAAACTATGAGTTCTTTTGGCTATTAACTAATTGCTGGACGGTATAAGGAAAGTGATATGACTGGTAAGTTAACAGTGGAAGGAGTGGATAGGGGAAACAAGGATATCCATATTTCAGAAAGCATTATATGCAACATAATACTGTTGCATCTAGGGTGGTTAGGCACACTCAGCATAGTAGTTCTACATTATGTGTTACTTTTACATCAGCTGTCTCTCAGATATGTAATATTGTGAGGAAGAATTAGAATATCTTGACAGTGGATGACAAGATAAGACAAATTGTTGGGACAGCTCTGTCTTTCACTTTTAAGAATGAAATAATTTGAGATGTATGTTATGTTATGATCAGACATCAACTAAAAAGGTGACCTCACAGAGGATAGGCACTTTTAGTTGCAGGAACTGCACAGTTTGCACTTATGTTGAAAAGGGGAATAATTTTCTACATCCAGACTCTGGTAGGTTGTTTAGTTTTACTTTATACACTGACTGCTCAGGTAGAAAGTAGAGATTTGGTATATCTTGCTAGATACAGGAAATGTCCAGCATTTTATGTTGGGAAGACCAACTACTCTCTCAGAGAAAGAATATGCAAACATGTCAGTGAGATCCATAGGGGTGTAACTACAAATGCACTAGCTAAGCATATTAGCAGTACTGGTACGGATCATGTTTTTGCCTTTCAGGTCATACATTTAATGAGCTTTAAAAGACGTTTGGGTGATGTCAGGAATAAGACAGAGAAGGTAGAAATGCGTTGGATCATACCTTGCAGTCTGATAAAGGCCATGGTCTTAATCAGTGTGTCTCTTAAAAGCCACATCTGAGTTCTAGGAGTTTGCATAAGTAGTTTCTGATAAGCTATGCAGTTTAACAGCATATTCAAATAAGTTCTGTGTTGCAGTTACTCAATGGTCTGAAGAAGCATCTGTTTGTAGATGTGAAAGCACTTACCATGTCTTGTATACATTTTCTATATTTTTATATGGTGTTTTAAGTTTGGATTAAATATTTTTAACCTGCATAGTGAGGTCATGTTCCAGTTTGCTTCTTCTGCTTTTTTTATATCAATGAGCTAACCAACCAACAGCAGCTCTGAGATCTGATATAGAATTATGCTAACAAAGAGTTTTTGATTGAGAACTACATTTGGATGAACACATTATTCTAAGCACACTTTTTTTTGCTTTTTTGCACCCCACTGCCTGCTAATCATCAGCCCTCTCTTAGTCTGTTATCCATTTGGGCCCCGTCACCATGACAATGGTTTACTGGGAGGGGGATATGCTTAGTCAGCCATCAAGGGTGCTTCATATTTTTCTTGACAGCCCTACATCCCCTCCACATATATGGTTTGCAGAGGGAGGGAGGTGTTTAATCAGCTGACAGTACAGTTGTGTACACTTACCATAAATGTAGATGTTCGAGTGTGTTCACTATTGCAATCATTACATTTGGGTAATCCTGCTGGCAGGTTGCCCTCAGTCGGCCTGAATTCCAAAGTCCTGGGTCCTGCATCAGCCGCTGTCGCCCCTTCCCTGACGTCAGGTCGTCAGGGGTATAAAAGATGTGGCCGATACCATTTTCTTCAGTTTTTCTTGCCCCAGATGTCAGGTGCCCCCTAAAAGGGTAGCCAAAATTTATATATATATATATATATATATATATATATATATATATATATATATATATAAAAAATACATGCACCAATATAAACTTTACCTTCCTCTACAAGCAAATACACCACATAGGTTGTATAAATCAAAGAAGGAAAGATAGGTTCCATCAGAAGAAAGGGGGATGGTGGGTGGGTAACCTAGACTGCAACAGTGAATACACTCGAACAGCTACATTTATGGTAAGTGTACACAACTGTACTGTTCTTCGTGTTTCACTGTTGCAGTCATTACATTTGGGTAGAGTCCCAAAGCTATGGTTGGGAGGCTGGAGCTAAACAGCGTTAGGAGCAGCTATGAGGCCCTGCAGAACTGCAGTGGCAAAGCCTGTCCTGGATTTAGATTAGAGTGGCAGATGATAGTGCTTTGTAAAGGTGTGCACTGAACTCCAAGTAGCAGCCTCTAAAATGTCCTTGGTTGGTACTCCCCTGAGAAAGGCTGCTGAAGTGGCTGCAGCTCTGGTTGAATGTGGCCTAATGCCCTTGGGCACTGGCTTGCCATGGTGCAAGTAGCAGAAACGAATGCAGCGGCCTATCCACTTTGAAATAGTCTGCTTTGAGACTATCTTTCCTTGTGATCCTGCAGCATATGCCACTAGTAATTGCTCTGTCTTTCTTAAACCTTTGGTTCTGTCCAAGTAGAATCTAAGCTGTATGTGTATGTCCAAAGAATGCAGAATTCTCTCCCCCTTGTCCTGTGGATTTGGATAAAAAGTTGGCAGATCAATAGTTTGGTTCAGAGCCACACTGGACACCACCTTAGGCATAAATGTTGGGTTTGTCCTCAGAGAGACCCTGTCTGGATAAAAAATGATAAAAGGTCCCACAGCCATGAGTGCCTGTAGCTCTGAAACTCGCAGAAGTTATTGCTAGGAGCAGAGCTGTTTTCCAAGATAAAAACTTAGATCAGCAGTAGCAGCTGGCTCAAAAGGAGGCAGGGTGAGTTCTTCCAAGACATAGTTAAGGTCCCATGCAGGCATTGGTGATCTCCTTGGAGGCCTTAAATTTTTGGCTCCTCTGAGGTACTGCTTTAATAAGGGATGAGAAAAGATTGGTGGCTCTGTATTGTAATGAGCCGAAATGGCAGAGGCATGAATTCTAATAGATGAAAACGATAGGCCTTTGTCCAGCATCTCAGTTAAGTATTGCAAAATCTGAGGAATATTTGGCACGGCTGTATCAGTCCCTTGTGCCTGGTTCCAAGCACAGAATCTCTTCCATTTTCCAGCGTAAGATTTTCTAGTACTAGGCCTTCTGGCTTCCAAAATGATATCCATCACAGCTTTACTGAGAGGTGTGTTTTGTATGACTACATTATCCGCCATGCTGCCAGGATTAAGGTCCTGAGAAATGACATCCATCACAGCTTCACTGAGAGGTGTGTTTTGTATGACTACATTATCCGCCATGCTGCCAGGTTTAAGGTCCTGAGTTGGCTGTGCAGGATCTGATTGTTTTGCTGATACAGTAGATGAGGTATTTGAGGCAAGGTCCAAGCTGGGCATTGAGAAAAGTTCCTTAGTACTGGATACCAGTACTGGTGTGGCCAGTCTGGGGCAATTAATATCATCCTTGGCTTCTCCTGTCTGACCTTTAGGAGTACGTTGGGGAGGAGAGGCAGTGGGGGAAAGGCATATACTGATAGGTTTTTCCAGCTGAACGATAGAGCATCCACTTTCCATGCTTTTCTGTGATGAATCCTTGTGCAGAATCTTTTTAGTTGGCAGTTGTGAGGGGAGGCAAATAGATCTATGTCCGGGCATCCCCATTTCCTTGTTATCATGCTGAAGATTTTTGGGTTCAGCTGCTACTCATGGGGATCAATGAGGTTTCTGCTTAGTTGGTCTCCAAGAGTAGTTTTCCTTCCTGGCAGGAATTGTGCCTGCAGATGTACTTGTAAGTCAGTGCTGTGTCCCACAAAGTCATAGCTAGCCTGCAAAGGGGGTAAGAATGTGTGCCCCCCTGCTTGTTTATGTATCACATGGCCGTGGTGTTGTCTGTCTTTATCAGTAGTTGTCCTGGATGAAGTAGGTCCTTGAAGGCTGTCAGGGCATTTTGAAAAGCTAGCATCTCTTTTTGATTGATATGTAGATGCATTTGGTTTGAGTCCCATGTGCCCTGAATACATCTTCCTGCCATGTGGGCTCCCCAGGCATAATCTGATGCATCCATTGTTAGTATCTGCCTGGCTGGGGGTAATGTGAATGGCTGTCCCTTGTTTTGGTGACAAGCCTTTGCCCACCATTGAAACTCCTGTTGCAGGCAGGGAATGAGAGTAATCATAGTTTCCAGGCTGTGGCAATGTTGAGTCCAAACACTTTTTAGGTACCGTTGTAGTTTCCTGATATACAGTCTTGCATATGGAATTAGTAGGATGCAGGATGCCATGAAGCCCAAAGCCTGCAGAACTTTTCTTGCAGATAACTGGGCCTTTGTTGCCATTATTTTGAAATAGGTAGTCAGTTGCCTTTGTTTGTCTGGCGTGAGATAAGCCATCTGGGCAGTTGTATTTAAGCTTGCACCCAGGAATATTATCTCTTGAGAGAGTACTAGTTTTTATTTCTTTTCGTTGACTGTGTACCCTAGACATGTTAGAAGTTTTTCACAAATGCCAGATGCTATAGAAGACTGTCCTTGTTCTCTGCTTGAATTAGACAGTTGTCCAAGTATGGATATATTTGTATTCCTCTTTGTCTGCAAAATGCAATTACTGGTGCCAGGCACTTTGTAAAGACCCTGGGTGCAGTAGATAAGCCAAAGGACAGTGCAGAGAATTGGTAATGCATTGAGCCAGCCTTGAATCTGAGGTACCTTCTGCATATGTGTCTGATTGGGACATGCAGGTATGCCTCTTTTAGATCTAAAGTCACAAGCCAAGCGTTCTTGCCCAGCATGGGCAGAAGCTGCTGCAAAGTCAACATCTTGAATTTTGGTATAACAGGAATGTGTTCAGAATAGATAGGTCCAGTATTGGTCTCCAGGTCTTGTCCTTTCTGGGTACCAGAAACAGTCTTGAGTAAAATCCTTATCCCTGCTCTTGCTCTGGTACTTGTTGAATGGCCCCCATGTCCATGAGGGATGAGACTTGTTTTTGTGCCTCTGCCCATTGATTTTTTGGCAGATCTGGCCAGCCGTTTGCCTTTGGCAGGGTATGGAAATGGAACTTGTAGCCTTGTGACACGATATTTAGAACCCACTTGTCCTGGGTTATGATGTGCCAATTTTGAGAAAAAAGTGCTAGTTTTCCACCTAAGGGTGCTGCTAGGTGATAAGTGCTTGGTGCAGGCAGGGTGAAGTCATTGGGACTGTTTCCTGTATGGTTGAGAGTTGTCTTCTCCAACTTTGGAGGTAGAGGCACCCCATTACTTTGACCTGTATGAACCTTGCGCCTGGGATCTTCCTCTAGGGCATCTGGGTCTGCCCCTTTGAGGTCTATCTGACACAGGAAAAGACCAATTCTTTGTTGGCCAGTGTCTACTAAACCTAGGTGGTTGTACTTGTAAAAAATCTTTGACAGTTTGCATAGATTTAGCTTTGTCCTCCATTTTCTTTAACGCCTTTTATGCCTTAACACCAAATAAAGTATCATGCTGTAAAGACACATCTAATAATTTAACTTTGACATGATCAGGCAGATTTTGTTCCTTTAATCAAGCATGCCTCCTAATTACAGAACCCGTAACTGCGGCCCTGCAGGAGGCCTCCAAAGAATCAAAACCACATTGCAAAGTATGCTTTCCAACTTGTTCAGCTGCATGCAATAAATCCTGCATTTCCTTGTTTTCTGCACATTCAGAGTTTAACAACATTTTCTGTTTAAGCAATGCTAAGACATGTTGCTGATATTTGAGCATATGAAACTGACAGTTTAAGGCCCTTATAGCCAAGGTAGCAGATGTGTATACCTTTTTTCCCCCATCTGTCCAGTGCCCTAGAATCCCTGTCAGAGGGGGTAGGGTTTTTTGCAGTGGAAGCCTTAACTCCCTTGGGACCCTGTGCAATAGTTTTTGGGTCTGCAGCAGGGTTTTTAAAAAGGAATTTATGAGAGTCAGGAACCCTGTAATATCTGTCAGGCTTAACAGGAGCTGGAGGTAAGGAGTCAGGGGTAAGACTAGACTCCGAAAACACATTATCTACAATGTCCAACACAGGTGGAATGGCTAGTGGCCTGTGTTGAGGTAGTAAAAGGAAATCCCTGAGCCTTTTTTTAGATTCTGAAAAATCTTGGCTCTCCCGGTGGAAATGCTCCCTCATGGTATGTAAGGTTTCCTCAAAAGAATAGTCCTCTGGAGGAGAAGCTGAAGGAATAGATTCTTCAGCATCAGAATCCTCATAGGGGGAAGAGAATATTCCTGATCAGAAGAGGAATCAGAAGAAATAGAAACCTGATCTGAAGATTCATAGTCAGTCTCTTGCCTAGGCCTCTTATCAGGAGGGGGATGGGAACAACCCCTGATCAAGGTAATTAAATCTTCGGCCATTTTGAGCATCTGTTTTTTGGGCATAGAGGCCTGTCCACGTGGCTCTTGAGTTTGTTTCTTTGCTTTAGAAGGTGCTGCAGTCTTTGCCTTTGAAGCTGAAGTTGGTTTAATGTAAAGATGTTTAGGTCTGAATACACCCTCAGAAGCCGGTGCCTGCTCAGCGGCTCCGGACCCATCTGAAGGAATAGTATCCGAGGCTCCAATACCTTGAGTTTCCAGCGGCATAGCTGACTCCACGTGGGAGCCGGTAGCAGGCTGTGACTCTAAAGTAGCGGGCGTCAGGGGCTGCGAAAGTGCTTCACTGAGAACCGGCGACTGGCTTGGGAGAAGCTTCATCATCGGTTTTGGGCCTCGGTTCTCTATCTCTCTCTTTTTCTTTGCGTTTTTTATGAACTCCGGTAGTCGGATGGCTATCCGATGACATTTTTGGATAATTGAATATGCGGCCAAAATAGTTTAAAGCAAAGTCATACCGACGCTTAATAGTGCGTTGGTTAAATCTAGCACAAAACCGGCAACCAGCAATGTTGTGATCAGGGCCTAGGCAAGGAATACAGTAAGAATGAAAATCCTTATGAGGTATTTGCTTACCACAGGAAATACAATTATTAACTTTTTCTGACATTGGTCTGGAGCAAGAAAAAAGTTTCCCCAAGGGGGTACTTAGCTTTATTGAAGACTTCGGATCTGAAACTCGAACACGTAAATCTCAGGAGTCGGCCGACCGGCACTTGCGAACTGCTTCTGCTTCGGGCACCGCGCAGCAAGAAAGACTAAAGAAAATGGCATCAGCTGCATCTTTTATACCCCTGATGACCTGATGTCAGGGAAGGGGCGACAGCAGCTGATGCAGGACCCAGAACTTTGGAATTCAGGCCGACTGAGGGCAACCTGCCAGCAGCATTACCCAAATGTAATGACTGCAATAGTGAACACACTCGAACATCTACATTTATGGTAAGTGTACACAACGTACTGTCAGCTGATTAAACACCTCCCTCCCTCTGCAAACCATATATGTGGAGGGGATGTAGGGCTGTCAAGAAAAATATGAAGCACCCTGGTCCTCTCACTTTGCAAGGGGTGTAGTAAGCAAACAGCCCTGGCCTCTGCTACTGAACCAATGAGTTGTAGTTTTCCCAGTCTCCACCAAGGAAACCCCCCCCCCCACACACACACACACACACACACACACACACTAGTGTGCTCACTGAACACCTGCATCTCATTCCTCTCCCCATGAGAGATGAGTGGGCCATTCGCCTTCACTTCTTATCCTCGCTGCCTAGTTTATCCAGTGCTAGATGACCTTCAATTGCCTGGGTTGCAGTCCATGCTTCATCTCTCTGCACCACAGAGCCAGGCATGTTTATGCACAAGCTTCAACTGAACTGAATAAAAATGGCAGCTGAATTTTACCCGTGTAAACTTTAAAGATAAATATAGTGAGTTTTGCAATGATTCCCAGCAGTAAACCTAGCAAGCTTATTATGTGATTGTTCGAACCTGTGCAAAATTGGAGGCTGGAGGTTATGTACTTAGTAAGTCTGTGGAATACAGGCACCGAAGGAACAAGGTATGTACCACTGATAGAATTCTAACACTGGTATGCAGAAAGATTTAAGTGCTATAAAGCTTACTCAACTTTCAATTTGTTTTATTACAACATTCTATACTTCTAAGTCAAACTTAATATGATTGTAAATGATGAAACCAAGTAGTTTAGCGATGTGTTATAATTCTGAATGCTTAAATTTAGTAAGGCGATAATGAAGAGGCTATCAGGCATAGAGATCTTTAAGCATAAGGAGTAAGATGTCATGCAGTAAAAATAAACTGGTTTTATTTGTTTGTTATTCTTTTATAGGTCTGTGGAGTTTATCTATTCACTTACAAAATTAAAAGAGGACACGGTTTTGAGTTAACTAAAGCAGGTGACTCATCTATATTTAAAATGGTCAGACTGTTAATGTACTAAATTAGTATGGCATTGCAGCAGTACGATGCCATAGCAATACTGAAGACTGTAAAGAGAGAAAAACTGAAAGATCAATTCTGGGGAGGGGCATGTCTTCAGGACACATTCTCCATAATAGATTCCCCATTGGAGACATATGGGGTGCTTGTCATTAAGAGGGGTAGGGCCAATTCATCATGTCACATGAAGGTGTGACTGTGTATCACAAAGGCCCATTACATGCCAATCTCTTGAAAACTGATGTACAGGAAGAGGGGAGTAGGGACTTAGAGAGAAAAAACTGGGTCTCATCATGGATGATAGCACCATTCCTGGTCCTGTAACCCCTTGCACCCAAACAATGAATGAGTTGCAGGGCTATCACCAGGGGGAATGAATGGATCTATAGAGTCAGTGGGAAGTAAGCTCATTGGTCAGAGGAGAACAGAATCTGGTCCTTGTGGAATTTCAAAAGATATAACCGGGACTGGGATGGCATCAACACATTTGATGAATTGATATCTCTCTTCTAGGTAATTATTAAACCACCTAGTTGTACTAAATGAGAAACCTTAGCATGCAAGGACCCTTAATAGCTTTAAAAGGCTTGACAATATCAAATGCCTTGGAAGGATCCAAGAAGGGAGATCTAAAAATTTTATCAAGGTCTGTATGAGAGTGTACATATTCAGTAACATCTAAGACAGTCTCCGCATCATGATTAGACTTGAAACCATACTGTGCATGAAAGATAAGATTAGAATTAAGTGTCATAGCATTTGCAAATTTTAAAGGGAAGGGTGAAAGGATAGCTAAGGTTTATATTGTTAAATAGTTGTACAGGCTGCCTCTTTTCCATCCTTATGACAATGACTTGGTTACATATCATAGGAATGTCATTTTGCTTAACTTGACTACTAAGTACAAATGTTCAGATGTGAAACTGCACTTTATCATCTGAGACTGAGCCTGGTTTCAGCTGTTGTAGGAGTTTGTATACTTTATATGATGGGACACTTTTGATTGAAAAAAATCATAATCTTGACAGACATATGGTGTCTTGAAAATGAATAGCAGGTTTATCAATAGTCCTATCACTGGTAAGGTAAGAAAACTGATTAAGGGTCAAATTATAAGGAATTATCAACAGTATTACAAGATATCTCAGAGTTCTTTAATCTTATTTTATGGAATTCCTTGTTTCATGATATTTAATTAAATCATTTTGAAGTTAGGTCTAATCAAAACATTGTAGATTTGATCTCTGAGTACTACAGTGTACAATGGAGACCAGCTGATAATATCAAGAAATCTAAAGAGAAAGCATTATTTTATGTACTCTACAACATCAAGTACTACAGTGTACAATGGAGACCAGCTGATAATATCACAGAATCATTCAGGCTGGTGAGCTAACATTGCTCATTTTCTTATACTCTCATGACCAATGTGCTTGTAGTTAGACAGATCATTTGAGGTTGACCATGAAGCTGTATGAAGGGATGGCTAGGTTCACCACATAAATCCCTCTAATCATATTCAGATCATCCAAGTTCAGATTTTGTATTGTCACATGAGAATCAGGAGGAGGACTTATGTATGCATGATAGCCAAATATAGTCATGCTCCTTGCAGTAAGAAATTTATGATATAGAAAATGTTTCCCCTATGAATGATTGACATACAATCATTCAAAGAAAGGTAGTTTGACTGCAGCTGATTGAGAACACAGCTCACTTCCAATCAACTCACAGAGATTGATAAAAGCATTTTTGCTGGGAGGAAACATCAGACTCCATCCCCCATCTTATACTCTCCACAGTCACACAACAGTAGAGAAAGGAGAAACTCCCTAAAATAGAGCACAGTGGTATAACTCAAACAGTAATACCACAGTGCATACTTGTCAAGTACACAAGCTATGATAAAAGCTAATTTGTCCAATTTCATTCAGGCAGTTAGAACTGAATCAGATGGTCAGTGATCACAAGTATAGAACGTAAAAGAAAAAGTATGAGTTGCTTATGATGCAAAACAGTAACCACCCCTTGTTTATTTATGTTTTCTGAATGATATAACTATATAGTGAAGTCTCAGCATGAGAGATACGCTGTGGTAACCATGTCACTGAGATAGTGAGAGTCAGTCTTGAGCTGTCATGTGCTATTTCAAGCTATTTGTAGTTGTCCAGCAACTTATTTGAGGGCCAATGACTGTATTACTTGGTTTGAACCAGGATTAGAGTGGATATCACCTAAAAGTAGGAGCTTGGATACATAAAAAGTATTCTGTAGCTAAGGCTGAGTTTTTCCTTTTTATTCAAGCAAAATAAAATTTCCTTTTTATTCAAGCAAAATAATCTTTCTGTGTAGATGCTGATTTGCTTTAGTATACAATTCCTTCAGTATATGACAGTATAAGAACTGTTGGATGTCTTTAAAATTCAGTATTCTAGAATTTGTCAGTCTTATGTGATGATAGCAGATCTTATCACCTTTATGGTACTGAGAGATATCAGATACTTGAGGCGACACTTGCTTTCAAAGCATAA
Organism: Protopterus annectens; assembly: GCF_019279795.1. Lineage (NCBI taxonomy): Eukaryota > Metazoa > Chordata > Ceratodontiformes > Protopteridae > Protopterus > Protopterus annectens. The sequence goes on from NC_056731.1 coordinate 634,719,837, forward strand.
TGTACAAGTTAGCACCCAAGTGGTTAAGAGCAGAAAGCGTGGCAGGTAGTGACACTACATTTTTGTATCTGTTTAGTTTTCACTTACTCTGCTTAGTTGACTCTAGAGAGGGAGAGGTCGACTACGCTTACAGAAGGAGGATATTAAGAGTCCTGTTAGCTCTTTCATTTTCCTCCCCAGCACTTTTGTTCCCCTAATTCACTTTACTTTTATTCATCTAACTTCTCCTAAAGCCTCTCTTCTGTCCATTCCACTCCACTCTTTATTTATTCAGTTGACTGGACTGAGGCTTTTTTATTGTACACTTGGGGACACCATTTGGTTAAGTGACTTGTGCAGAATCATACAGTATACAAACACAGACTGAGGGAATCAAACTCAAGGCTACAGCAAGTACTTCATTAGCATCCCATATCCTTAATCCCCTCTGCTAAACACTTAGTAAGTCAGTTAATTTGCATGTCACTTACCGTTGTCCTAGTCCTATCAGACACTTAACTGACATTGCATGTGGCCTTTTGTATTGCAGGTGGTGGGCCTATACAGTAGTATCACAAAGTTTTTTCACAATGAAAACATTTGACTGACATTGCAGCTGGACTTTTGTCTTGTAGGTGGTGAGCTTATACAGTGGCATGTCAGAGCCTTTCCACAATGAACACAGCCAGGTTATATGGGTCACCTAGCCCTAGCAGATGCTCACTAAAGAACACCACCTCCAGCCCCATCTTCTTGGGTTGGGGGTTCTAGTGTCCCTGTTCTGGGTGAAGTTCCATGATACTTTATTTTAACATTATAGGCCACATTTTCTCTGGCCCCTCTTCTCAGACCAATTTGCCAGGGTTGCCTCAAGAGCAAAAAGCCCCAATCAATAGCTGAAACTATCTCAAGGGCATACAAACTCCTCAACCATGATAAGATCACAATACTAGCTGTAGTGATGAGAATAAGCAGCTCTAAATCAGTAGCCATGGTTCTCTCTCAGAAAAGAGTGCATTGCTCTCATAGGTGGGGGTGGAACCGCTACCTCCAGTGAAAGAGGTCAAGTATCTTTATGTCTGCTCTTGCTCATGAATTATTGTAGAGAGGATTAAGAGTCTGACCAGAGAATGGGTGAAGTTGTGGCAGCATCAGACTCTGGTGATAAAGCAAGAGCTGAGTCTGTGAACTTATCCAACTTGCTACCACTGTGACCCTCAACAGGAACAGAAGTTTAGTTAATGGAGATATAGAATGACTGCTGTATGTAAATACTCATTCTGAATCTTTGTATAGTATAGTTACCTTGTACATTTTTGTAAATTAATAATAAAAGAAATTCATGAAACCTACACAGTAAAGCTGGGATACAATGAAGTAAGGTGATGAACCATCCTGTTGCAATTCTGACAGTATCAGAATGCTAGCAGTGGACCTGAACTGTATTGTTGTGTTGTGAGAGGAGTCAATCCATCAGTTCAGGCCACATGCCAGTATACACAGTGTACTGGCAAGGTGAGCCACTGCAGCAGTCAAAATCACACTTGTGCAGACTGAAAGCAAGAAAAGTAAGGCCTCAAGGGAGCTGAACCCATGGCCTCCCTACTGAAAATGTACAAAGCAATGTATTAACATGGTGAGTCACTGCAAAAGCCTGACTGAAAGGGTTCATAAAACACACATATCAGGGAAATGTAGTACATGTGCATACTGCAGACCAAACAGAGGTAAAACAACATACAACCAGCGGGGGATTTTATACCCCGCCAGTGCATCGACACAGTAAGAATATATTGCATGAGTACACTAAGCCATTGAAGGAGTTCAAATAATAGCAGTAGCTGTATTTTATTTCAGATTGGTATACACAGTAATGCTTAGCTCATTAGATTAGTGTTGGACAAGGGTCTTTCTTCTGTTTTACCATAGGATGTGGAGTACCATTCCTTTGTGGTCGTATATGGCCAGTTAGGTTGCTCTCTGTCAATTCTTGCACAGGATATAACTCCAGAAAGATGATTTTGAAATTATATGTACATTCCCCACTTATGTGTGGCATGTGCATCTATTTTTGACCATAACATAGGCTGGAAATGGGAGTATAGCAGAGACAGAGATAAGAAGGAGAAGCAAGCAAAGGGTGCAACTGAAGGTGAACTAATATGCAATAAGTAAGATGGAGGTGGGATAGGGGCACATATCTTTTAACTTCCTAACTCAACAATGGTGGATAACTCAATATATAAATTAGGTTAGAAAGTACCAAACTCTCCCACTTAATTTACACATTGATAAAATGAATGTTTATTTTAAGGGAAATTGAACACATGATAGCAAGAAAAGAGAAACAAATGAATGGAACCGCACCACTGCATTTGGCAATAATGGCACCAAAGCATTCGTAGAAAAAGTGACTGAAAACACACTTCAGAGGAATGGAACACATAACAGCAAGACAACAAAAATAAATCTAAATGAATTTGAATGCTGGCCTTTGGCAATGATATTCTCTAGACTGAGGCATTAGTAAAGAATGCCACAGAAGCACTCATATAAATGGTGACTGAAAAACACATTTCAGGGGAAAAGAGCACATGATAGCAGGACAACAAAATATACATAAATGGGTGAAAATGCTGTCTTTGATGGTGATATTCTCATGAGACAAGTGTATTAGCAAGTGGAGCCACAGAAGAACCTACAGGGAAGGGGGTCTGAAAAAACACATTTCAGTGAAATGTTAGAAGACTTTTGAAAATGGAAAACTGAGCATTAGAAAATAAAATACCAACCTTCAGTGGATTAAAACCCTACTGTCAGTGTTTTGGCAATGTAGACAACGCTGCATGAGTACAGTGTGCCATGGAAGCTGTCATATACAAGTATTATGCTTACCTTAGTTCATACTCACATGGTAAGTTACTAGCACATGACACATTGTTTTGAAGACTGCTACAGGGTAGACATGAATGGATTTGAACATCTGCCTTTCTAAATTATATTCTTTAGACCAGTGCATTATCAGTTGAAGCCACTTATAGTGAAAGAGTGAGGAAACACAGAATTCAGGGGAGTGTTAGAACAATGAGGAAGCTTGAAAATTAACATTGGTAAACAATATACAACAATCAGGGGATCAAATTTGTCTCCCTAGTGTACTGATAATATATACATCCCCTCATAATTCTACTGAAACTATTAACTCTAATGAAACTATTAACTTCACCTTCAGTACTGCTTGGTAACATGCTTCAGTGATCAGCTCAGTTCCACAGTGGATGCCAATGTCCTAGCACATTCAAAAGTTTTTCTCTATTTTTGCCATAGGATGGGAAGTGGCATTTCTGTGTGCTTACATATGTTTGGCAAAGTTGCTTTCTAACAAGTGTTATGCAACATATGACCAGAGAAAGATGACTTTTAATCCCTTTTTGGGCATGTGTATGTGGTGTCATAATGTGTTTTTGATGAGATTCAAGGTCGTACATGGTATAGGACACAGACAAAAAAGCAAGCAGAAGAGGGCAAAAAGTGAGGAGCTAAGGACTGCAGTGGATGAAGAAGACAGATAAGCATCAATGGATTTGAATCCATGCATTTCATATTGATATTACATATATCAGTGCATTAGCAAGGGCAGCCACTGAAGCTGTCCAACTATAAGGGGTCATTATGAAGATCCATATCTGGGATATGTCTCACATTTGCAGAGTAGATAGTGAACACTGTACAACAGCATACAACACACAAGGGAGTCAACCACCACACTGAGTACATTAACACAGCAGAAATCACACTGAGCCATCAAAATAGCTAGAATAAAGCCATTTGCTTAACTGTACTGTAGGCATCTGTTGTGTTTAACTTTAGAATATGTTGGAGGCTGAAAATAGGAATATAGAACTGAGATTAAAAGGGGAAGCACACAGAGGGTAGCACACAAGGTGAGCTAAGAAGGAATGAGCTTGATGGAGGGGGGTTAGGAGCATATCTCACAACTTATTAACTCAACAATGCTGGACAACTCCATTCTTACATCTTGTTATATAGTTCCAAACTACATGACAGAATGTATATACTGATGATAGGAATGTTTCATTTCAGGAGGGAAGGGACACATGATTAGCAAAACAAGATGATTACACCTGCATGGCTTTGAAACCATCCATGTATCACTCCTATGCTACAGAATCATACAAAAGGAAGGTATCATTAAGACATGTATCCATGTTATGGAACATTGGATAGCAATAAAGGAGAAATACACCTCAATGTATTTGAACCTATGCCTGTGTCATTCATATTCCTGGACCCACAAGCATTACCAATGTATGCCAGTGAAGTACTCAGGGAAAATGTATTAAAAGTAAAAGAACACATTTCAAGGGGATGACATACACTTGTATGATGAAAATGTAATATTGTAAACCAACATCCCACATGGATCCCTGTACCCAGTGCTCTGGAAATGGGCTCATCACATCATGAATGCATTTAGTCATGGAAGCCTTCACAGGAAAAGTATTAACTTTAATGTATTTCAGTACTGCATTCCTGATGCACACCTATGCTAAGCTCGTCTGCATAACTGATGGCAAGAGCTTAGCACTTTCAAATGATTTTTCTTCATTTTTGCCATAGGAATTGAATTACCATTTATCTGTGGTTATATATAGCCAGTAATGTTGCTCTGTGCCAACTGTCTTGCAAAGTATGACCACAGAAAGATGATTTTAATATATAAGCCCTTTTTGGACATGAGTGCTGGATATCTAAATGGTAGTAGATGCAATTATTATGGTAAACTTACATCTAAAGAAAGGTTAGCATTGACTGCCTTACAGAATAATGCCAGAATAGTCATTAGACCAGCAGACAAGGGTGGCTCTATAGTCATCATGGATAAGTTTGATTATTTTGATGCTATGAGGAATATGTTGAGTGATCCTTCACACTATGTAGTGATTGATAAAGATGATATTAACGGATTGAGAATTAGAATTTGGGATGCTTTGAATAATTGTTTGTTTAATAAGATGATTAATTTTGAACTATATAGGTATTTCTTAGTTGATGAGCCCTTAGTCCCTGTTATTCAAGGTCTTCCAAAAATACATAAGGATAGTTAAGACCTATTGTGGCTGGCCATAATTAGTGTACTGAACCCTTCTCTATTTTTATAGAGAAACATTTATGTCCTATTTTAAACAAGAATGTAATGGTGTTGAGGGACCCTAAATAAACAATTTCTCAATAACCTTTATGATTTCATTAAGATACAACCACTAGATTTGAAGTATCACCTGGTGACCATGGGTGTTCAATCATTATTCATGATGATCCCAAACCATCTTGGTATTATTTATGTTAAGAACTATTTATCAAAATATGGGACTTATGATCAGTCCTATATTAATTTAATTAGTTTCTGTATGAAAATCATGCTTGAGAATAACATATTTGTGTTTGATTGGGTGTAGTATATGCAGAAAGATGGCATAGCTATGTGCACATCCAGTGCCAGTAGCAACACCAATATGGTCATGGCAGCCTGGGAGGAGGAATTTATTTTGTTCACACATTGGTTTTGACATGATCCTTTCTACAGTCGATTTGTAGATGACATGTTTTTTTTATTTGGATAGGTGAGGTTGATGAATTGGTTAAGTTTCATGAGAGTTTAAACTATTCTACATCATTCCTTAAGTGTTCTTTAGTTTATTCTGAAACACAGATTGAGTTCTTGGATATTTTGTCTTTTTAATTTCTTCAAGTCTTTTGGGTTTCTAATACTATGACGGGAATGGACCCCATTCTTTAGTCAAAGTATGATTAAAGTTCATGAAATTAGTTTTGTTTCAATCTTTGATGTCAGCCAGTAGTGCTCTTTGCAGCACCCACAATGTGCCCAGTAATGACTCCTTCTGCAGTTCGTACGGAGTTACATGGATTGGTAACATATCCAAATAAGATTGTAAATTCTTTTTTATAAGACCCGTTGCTCCTACTACTATTGGAACTGTTTAGGTATCTTTCTTCCACATTGCTCTCCTTTCTGCCAGCAGATCCTGGTATTTTATGACTTTGTTTCTCTCTGTATGCAAGACACTATAGTCACTGGGTGTGTCGATTTCAATAATCAATGCTACTATTGTCTTCTTTTCTTGGACCACTATATCCGGTTTTCTAGCATCTATCTTTTGGATGTTGGTAATGGGTGATCCCATGTGATATAAACTTGATCCTTTTCTATGATGCTTTGTGGCTCATGTTTTCAGTGTTTTTCAGCTACTTCAATACCATAATGTTTGCACAATCCCTAGTGCAACAGTCTCGCCACATTATTATCCCTTTCAGTATATAGTCCTTCTGCCATTAGTGTGTCACAACCAGCAACAAGGTGTGTGACTGTTTCCAATTTGGTTTTACAAAACCTACATTTGTCTGTTTCTCCCACATGTTCAATGGACTTTGTAAACCAGCGTGTATGTAGGCCACTATCCTGGGCTGCCAATATTAACCTTTTGTTTCTTTGTTTGAATTTGCCTCTCCTTAACCATTCCTGCGTTCATTCCTAATCAACACCAGGCTCTTCCAGAAGTTTTCTATACTTGCCACTATAGTTATGTTTTTTCCACATTTCTTGCCTTCTCATCTGGTCCTTCACCTTATAAACTTTCTTTTGTTTTTTGGCACATTCAGTTGCTGCCTGGTTTTTATCTATTTCTGGTTCAATTTCCATTCCTGATTGGCATCAATATGCTTCTGTTAAATTAAGCAGAGAAGTCATCTTAGATTTATTCTCCTCATATTTCAAAACTTTCACTACATTTGGATCTTGTGAGATCAGTAAATATGTGTGGAGTCCCACGATTGCAGATCTATACATGTAATCAATTTCAAGAAGGGCCATCCTTCCTTTGAAACAGGGAATATATAATCTTGGTATACATTGATTTTTATAAATCATTTGGTGAGCATGAAACATCCTTCTTGTTTTAATATCTAATCTATCCAACACTTTTTGGGGCCAGTCAATCCCTCAAAAACTGTATGTTAGGACAGGAAGAGCAAACTGATTTATAGCTTGGATCTTGTTCCTAGATGTCAATACTGTTCTCAGGATTAATTTAAGTATTTTAAAGTATTCCTTACTGAGTTTTATTTGCATTTGTTCATGTTTTATTGCTGATCCTTCATCAATTCCCAAATATGTATACACTCCCTCTTGCTCAGGTTCTTTTATATCACATTCTTGTCCCAAACGGATGTTTTCCTGGTGCTGCAGTTTTCCTTATTTAAAGGTTGCTTTTGCACAAAATTTATCAAGACCAAATGACATTCTAATATCATCTGAAAAAGTTTTGACAACCTGCAGCTGTGCTTTCAGTTCCTCATCTGATGAGCTATACAGTTTTAAATCATTGACAAAGAGAAGATGAGAAGTCATTAGACTTTGTTGTTTTCTAGATGCCAAATTATAGCCATGGCCTAAGCTTTTAAGTAAACAGCTTAATGGATTAACAGCAAGGTAGAATAGCAACAATGACAGAGAATGACCCTGGAATATCTCACATTGAATGTTTATCCCAAGGATAATAATCTGTCCTTTATCATGGCTTAATTGCAAAGTGGTCTGCCATTGTTTCATGGTTACTGTAATGTAATCAATCACTGTGGGGTGTTTCTAATACATTTTAAGCACTCTTTTATCCATGAATGTGGGATACTATTAAATGCTTTTTTGTAGTCAATCCATGCCTTACTTAGATTTTTCCCCTTTTTACAGTTCTCCACTATAACTTTATTTAACAATAAATGAACCTCTGTTCCATACGACTTTCTTTTATTGCCCTTTTGTTCTACTGCCATAATTGAGTTTTCTTCTAAATGACTATAAACTCTGTCGGTGTCAATTCCCATGTATAGTTTGTACATTGTCGGAAGGCAAGTTATTGTTCTATAATTTTTAGGGTAGCTTGCAGGTTCACTCTTAAGTAAGAGCATTGTTTTGCCTGTTGTAAGCCAGTGTGGTGTCTGTTCGGAGTGCGCATATAAAAAGTTCTTACTCGTGGCTAAATCCTTGTGTAAAGATGTTGATACTTTTAACCAAAAGTTAGGTATTGCATCTGGGCCTGGGGTTTTACAGTTAGAGGCTTTTCCTAACTTTGTTTCAATCTCTCTGGCTGTCATTTGATCCCATTTCATATCCTGCTCCTTTGAACTTCTTATTCTTTCTTTTAATTCTTCAATCCATTAAGCATCTTTGTTATGTTCCACAGGATCTTCATAGATACTTCTCCAAAATGTATCTACTTTCTCATTTTTTGTCGGTCTTTCAATTCCTTTTACCTTATTTCCCAATTCTCTATAAAACTTTTTTGGGTTATCAATAAATTGCTTATTTTGTACTTTTCCCTTATATTTATCTGCGTATCTTCTAAGTTTTTCCATCTGTGCTGAATTTTTTAGTTTATTTGCGATAGTGCATGATAGATCCTGGTCTGTTCTTATACTGTGCATTGCTTTAATCACATCTATCTTTCTTAGCATTTTAGTTTGATCTATTCCCTCTTCTATAATCTTCTAACAGTGACACATCTTGTCGTAGCTACCTTATAGTTTTCTCTATTCGATATTTCCATGATGGTATTAGCTTTTGCCCCCTCTTTTCCCTTGCTACCCCATGTTCCTGTTGTAGAACTTTATCAGTTACTAATTTAGCAGCACAGTAATGTATCCTGTTTACTTCTGTTATATCACATGGATCTCTATGGACAGTCCTAATCTCTGCATTTATTTGTTTTATCAGACTTCTTACTTTTTTGGTTTTACTGACCTTCTGCAGTCTATTTCTCTCATTGATCTTAATATATCTATCCATGTCCATTAAATCAAGCAACTCTTCTCTTAGCTCATTTTCTTCCAAACTGAGGGCACATCCCTTGTTTTCCATTTCCTGTGGGCATGCTATAGAAAGTTCTATACCATCTTCCTGTGGCACATTCTCTTCAATTTCATCCTGTGTCATCTGTTGCTCTGTCATATGGGAACTCACTGGCCTATCACTCCTTAACATTGACTGCATCAAAGTTTCCACAGTTTCCTGTTCCTTTCCTTGCTGTCTAGCTTCAAGTGAATGTTTATACTGGTTTCCTGTGGAAGACTCCAAAACATCTTGACGTCTTTTTATTTTTTGTATTATAAAGTTTTCCATATCCGGATTCTTTTGCCTATATTTCTCTTCAAATATCTTTGGTGCTGCTCTTTTTGTATTGGTTAGTTTTGCTTCCTCCTTTGCATAAATATTACACCATATTAAATCTCTTTTCCTTTCCCCTGTCCATATTTTTTCTTCACATGTCTCCGATCTTTTTGCTTTTCCTTGTTCTGGGGACTCACTCCATCATGCTGTGATGTAGTGTGTGTTAGACCTTCTACATTAAATCCTTCACTTTTCAGGCAATCCATAACTTCAACTTCTATTTCTTTAACTTCTGCTTTACTAATCTTCTTTTCCACATTACATCTTTGTAATATTATTTTTTTATTGTGAAATTTTCCATATCTGGATGCCTTTGCCTATATTTCTCTTCAAACAACTTTGAGACTGCCTTCTGTATATGAATTAACTTGGCTTTCTCCTTTGTATAAATATTGCACCATATAAAATCTCTCTCTTTCCCATGTACACATTTATTTTTTATATTTTTCAAATATCTATAGGTTTTGTTGTTTATATTTTCACACTTCTTCAGATGCTTCTTTTTCCAAAGAGATCAAAGTTGTATTAATGAACCCAAATTTTTATTTGAAGCTTCTGACAGTTTTTCCTGTGAAAGTATTTTTCTTTCCTCTAATTTCTCTCTTAATCATTTTGCATATCTTGTGTCTGGAGATTCTTGGCTTTTTACATAACAGTAACAATACATCATTTCTTACTTATCCTCAATAGTCCACTGTGTCATTTTTATGGCTCTTCTTTGGCCAGTCAATTTTTGTGAATTTTGTGGACTGTTACTTCCTTCTACAGCAGGTGGGGGGCATCCTCTCCCTGGGCCTGGCCCCATTGTAGGAATGTTTCCGTATTTTGAGGATTTTACACTGTCATTTTTTCCAGTCCTGGCACCAGTGTGCCTACCAGGATTGGGCACTTTTTTATTCTGTGTCTTGTGCACCCAGCTATCTTCTTTTTTTTTTTTTACCCACTTCTGTCCATGATATATGCTATATAAATACAGTCTAAATATCAGTGTTACTTTGATGAGATTTTGTGAAAAAACAGGGTCCACCTCGCGAAGGTACTCACCAAGACTTAAGGATGAATTCAATTTCAGCACTACTACTACTCTCCTTTGCTTGCTGACTTTTCATCTCTCCATTAGGATCTTTTGCCATTTTTAAATTCTCCAAGTCTTTTGGGTTTCTAATAGCATGACAGGAATGGACCCCATTCCTAAGTCAAAGTACGATTAAATTTCATGAAATTAGTATTATTTCACTCTTTGATGTCAGCCAAAAGTGATCTTCGCAGCATCTGCAATGTGCCCAGCAATGACTCCTTCTCCAATTCGCACGGTGTTACAAGAATTGGTAAAATATCTAAACACGATTGTAAATTCTTTTTTATAAGACCCATTGCTACTATGACTATTGGAATTGTCTGGGTATCTTTCTTCCACATGGCTCTCATTTCTGCCTGCAGATCCAGGTATTTTATGACTTTGTGTCTCTCTGTACACAAGACACTGTAGTCACTGGGTGTGGCAATTTCAATGATCAATGCTACTTTTGTCTTTTCTTGGACCACTATACCTGGTTTTATAGCATCTATCTTTTGAACTGTTGGTATTGGGTGATCCCATGTGATATAAACTTCATCATTTTCTATGATTCTTTGGGGCTCATGTTTCCAGTGTTTTTTTCAGCCACTTCGATACCATGTTTGCATAATCTCCAGTGTAACAGTCTCGCCACATTATTATGCCTTTCAGTATACAGTCCCTCTGCCATTAGTGCATCGCAACCAGCAACAACGTGTGTGACTGTTTCCAATTTGGTTTTACAAAATCTACATATGTCTGTTTCGCCCACATGTTCAATGGACTTTGTAAACCAGTGTGTATGTAGCCCACTATCTTGGGCTGCCAATATTAACCTTTCATTTCTTGGTTTGAGTTTACATCTCCTTAACCATTCCTGTATGAGTTCTTGATCAACATCAGGCTCTTCCAGAAGTTTTCTATACTTGCAACTATATTTATGTATTTTCCACATTTCTTGCCTTCTCATCTGGTCTTTCACCTTATATTCTTTCTTTTGTTTTTTGGCACATTCAGTTGCTGCCTGGTTTTTATCCACCTCTGGTTTGATTTCCATGCCTGCTTGATGTCAATATGCTTCTGCTAAATTAAGCAGAGATGTCATCTTAGATTTATTCTCATGTTTCAAAACTTTCACTTATCTTGTGGGATCAGTAAATATGTGTGGAGTCCCACGATTGCAGATCTATACATGTAATCAATTTCAAGGAGGCCCATCCCTCCTTCGGAACAGGGAATATATAATCTTGGTATACACTGATTTTTATAAATCATTTGGTAAGCATGGAGCATTCTTCTTGTTTTAACATCCAGTCTATCCAACACTTTTTGGGGCCAGTCAATCACTCCAAAACTATAAGCTAGGACAGGAAGAGCAAATTGATTTGTAGCTTGGATCTTGTTCCTAGATGTCAATGCTGTTTTGAGGATTAATTTAAGTCTTCTAAAGTACTCCTTACTGAGTTTTATTTGCATTTGTTCATGTTTTACTGCTGATTCTTCATCAATTCCCAAGTATTTCTACACTCCATCTTGCTCAAGTTCTTTTATATCACATTCTTGTCCTAAACTTATTTTCCTGGTGCTGCAGTTTTCCATTTTTAAAGGTTGCTTTTTCTCATTTATCAAGATCAAATGACATTCCAATATAATCTGAAAAAGTTTTGACAACCTGCAGCTGTGCTTTCAGTTCCTCATCTGATGAGCTATATGGTTTTAAATCATCAACAAAGAGAAGATGAGAAGTCAGTAGACTTTGTTGTTTTCTAGGAGCCAAAATGTAGCCATGGCCTAAGCTAAGTAAACAGCTTAATGGATTAATGGCAAGGCAGATTAGCAACAGTAACAAAGAGTCAGTCTGGAATAAACCCTTTTGAATTTTTATCCCTGGGATAATAATCTGTCTTTTATCATGGCTTAATTCCAAAGTGGTCTGCCTCTGTTTTATGGTTACTGTAATGTAGTCAATCAGTGTAGGGTGTATCTTATACATTTTTAAGCACTCGTTTATCAATGAATGTGGGATACTATTAAATGCTTTTTTGTAGTCAATCCATGCCATACTTAAGAGTCTTCCCCTTCTTACAGTTCTCCACTATAACTTTGTTTAACAAATGATCCTTTGTTCCATACAACTTTCTTTTATTGTCCTTTTGTTCTACTGCTCTAATTGAGTTTTCTTCTAAATGACTATAAACTCTGTCTGCGTCAATTCCCATGTATAGTTTATATGTCATTGGAAGGCAAGTTATTGGTCTGTAATTTTTAGGGTAGCTTGCAGGTTCACTCTTAAGTAAGGGCATTGTTTTTCTTGTTGTTAATCAGTGTGGTGTGTGTTTGGGGTGTGCATATAAATAGTTCTTATTCATGGCTAAATCCTAGTGCAAAGAAATTAATACTTGAAGCCAAAAGTTAGGTACTGCATCTGAGCCTGGGGTTTTCCAGTTAGAGGCTTGTCTCAGCTTTGTTTCAATCTCTCTGGCTATTTCATATCCTGTATCTTTAAACTTCATATTATTTCTTTTACTTCTTCTATCCATTTAGCATCTTTGTTATGTTCCGCAGGATCTTCGTAGATTCTTCTCCAAAATGTTTCTACTTCCTCTTTTTTGGCGGTCTTTCAATTCCTTTTACCTTATTTCCCAATTCTCTATAAAACTTTTTTAGGTCATCAATAAAGTGTTTTCCCATTATATTTATCTTTGTATCTTCTAAGTCTTTCCACCTATTTTGAAAATTTTAATTTGTTATCCCCAATAGTGCATGATAGATCCTGGTCTGTTCTAATACTGCACATTGCTTTTATCACATCTATCTTTAATATTTTTGTTGTTCTATTCCCTCTTCTATATTCCTCTAACAGTGACATTTCTTGTCTTAATTGCTTTATATTTTCTCTATTCAGTACTTCCATGATGGTATTCAATTTCTCCCCCTGTCCTTCATTATCCTGTGTTCCTGTGGTAGAACTTTATCAGTTATTAATTTAGCAGCACAGTAATATATCCCGCTTACTTCTGTTATATTGCAAGGATCTCTATGGACAGTCCTAATTACTGTGCTCATTTACATTAGCAAGCTTGTTTTGCTATGTAGGCAGGCTAATGGCCTTTTAGACACTGGGATTTTTAGGAAATAGTGTTATAAAAACATTTTATTACACAGGCATAATATGCATCCCACTCGTGTTTAGGAATATAATTAAAGGACAAGGCATGAGGGCATCAAGATTGAATGTGTCAGATACAGGCTTCACTTTTGAACTATCTGACCTTAAGGATAGGTTACTTGTCAGAGCGTATAGAGAAGAAGAAGTGGATAGTATTCTGCACACTATTCCTCTTTTGAGGAATGATTTAAACAAACCTTATTATTCAGATCAAGTGATTCAAGCTTACAAGGTGCGTTCAAATTCTGATGTGCACAATAGAACCTCTGTCCCATTTTTTTATACCACTGATACTAAGAAGATAGCTGAACTCATCATTAAACACTTGGGTGTTTTAGTCATCGACCCTGGAATGAGTATTGTTGGTGACTCACAACATTTTATTTATAAGGACAAGAAAATTTTGAGAAGGGTTTTATGCTATCCAGAAAATCATAAGGGGCCCATATGTGATGAGGGTGAGGTGACACTACCCTGGGGTAATTGTAATTACCGTGGTTATATAGACAGCAATGGATATTTTGAACATCCTAATAGTGGACGTAGGTTCCATTTTAAGGTGGGCGCCACATGTTTAATACCTCATGTAGTCTATTTAGCCTACTGCTCAGTTTGCCATGCATTTTACATTGGCAAAATGGAAAGAGCCTTGAAGGACAGGTTCAGGGAACATCTGTATGCTATACGTTATGGTTCTGCTAACAATGCCCTATCCAAACATGTCATGAATACTAACTCACAACACACATTTCAGTTTCTGGTTATAGATAGGATACAACCCAGTCTCTGTGGAGGTGATGTGAGAAATTTCACTGAAACTAGAGAAGTTAGGTGGATCATCAGGTTGAGAACAGATCAGGGAGTGGACTCAATGAGAAGGTCCCTTTAACACATATTTTGAAGGGCCAAGGACTAAGGGCTTAAGCTGTAAAGTTTTATTTTCACATTTTCATTTTTATTTTTTGATACATTTTTATGTTTGATTTAATGTGTACATATATAGATATATTCTAGTGTTATATTTATATTTACACCCATGTACTATGTTTTATATGTGATGCATATATTCTTATTTGTGGGTTGCTTTAAGGAAGGGATTGATGCTGGAAATGGTTAGACATTGATGTATTTATAAACTTGATTATTGTTTTTATTCAGTTTATGGTGTGATGAAGTATTTCTGAAAGCGCTTACCATTGAATAAAGCACGTTTTACGAGCTCCTGGGCAGTGTTTTACTCCGCTGGTTTTCTTGTTTTACTTCTTGTTTATGTTACCAATGGTCTATTCATCTCAGCTAAGGTAATCCACTGTATATATGAGTGCATAGTGCGTTTATCTATTTTTTGTCCAGATTAAAGCTTGTAATTTATAGGACAGAGATGAAAAGGGGAAGCAAGCAGAGGGTAGAACACAAGGTGACCAAATAAGGAATGGGTAAGATGGAGGTGGGATAGCAGCATACCTTTCAACTTCTTAGCTCAATAAACATGTGTACAACAAAAGTATTAATAATTTAATGACCAAAATCCTCAATGATATGTTAAAAATTCTACATATTTTATGATGAACTGTAGCCAAAAATGTGGCAGTTCACTTAGAGGATTAAGAAGCTGTTAATGAGCTGTTTCCTATGGTCCAGGGCTGGAGTCCTACAGCCTCCATTGCCTAACTGTGTGACAGACAGCTCTATTAGTCTGTGTCTGAAAAAGGTCCGTGAAGATCAGTTTGCTACCTGGACATCAAATACAAATGTATACTGAAGAATAGTGTGTGTGTTGTACCTTTAAGAAGCGTTTCCAAGGACAGCACTTGCGTATAAATAGCAACCACATGATGGCTTCAGTGCCATTTTGAGAGTGCAGCCAGAGTGTGAGTATGTATAAATGTGATAGCTAGTTTGTTTATGTTTATCTAAGTTAAAGTTATTAAGCCTCAATCCTGATGTGTTTGTACACAATAAAGCTGCTTGAACAGAACCACAGATGTTCATCTGTTTTGTTTTGTTCTGACCAGACGAACAACATATACATTAACTAAACATCTGTGGAGTTTGACAGGTATTTGTGGAGGTATTTTTTTTAGTTGGGCAGGTGCCCTTTTTTATTTTTTTAGGGAAGGTTGGGGAAGGATGTCAAACATTTTAAAGTTGGGGAGGTAGGTCACCATAGAAGACAGACATTGCTGACAGGGTGTGGGGCAACACAATGGCTAAGGCAACATGAAACAAAAAGTGTAAGACAATGGTAAGGGGAGGACTGTATAACATACAGGGTGGTTATAGACACAAAAGGAAGGGGAATACTAGGTTTGGGGGTAGGAGTGGGTGTTCAGAGTTATAGTCTCTCAGCTTCAACATAGTGAGAGATTACTTCTCACCCTGGGAGCTGTCATCACTAGGTCCTGCCTTAGAAGGTGGAGTTAGTACCGGGAAGAGATGTGACTCAACAAGTCATCGCAGCATGGTCTTTATATAGCCTATGAAGGCATCAGACCTACTGTCCATTATCTCCTCTACAAAACTCTGTGAGCTCTTGTTACTGGCAGGTACCAGTGTGCCAGCCTCCGATGTGGAACTACCTGATGCAGGTGATGCAGGAGGTGCAAGGGCAACTCTACCCGACTGGGATTCAGATGTGCTGGGTGCCTCTGGTTGTGATTGTGGTGATGCTACTGCTGTCAACTGTCAGGGGATGACAGGGCATGCAGATGTGGTTGGTTCAGTTCTTTGTGCTTCTGCATATAGTAACAGAAATGGAGAGACATAAAAAAAGAAAAAAAAAAAGAGAGAAAAGATATTGATAAGTAGAGTGGGGAAAGATTCATACAAAAACAATGAAACTGCATTCTTAACTGTGTTCACATTCATATCCATATTCAAAATATAGTGAAGGAAAATAAGCTTTTAATAGTAGGATCTACACGGTTATGTCTTCAGACTTTTTGCCTGTGTAATTATCTTTGGGGATGTGGGGGCCTATGCCAATCTGACATTACAGCATGATAACTGTGAGAAAAGTTTATCAGGATTGCATGTCTTTGCTTGTGCCCAATGCTGCTATTGCAGTTTTGACAATAACACAACTGTAGATATGAATGAAAAACACGTTGATCATGCAATATAAATATCAAGCACAGATTATACACATTGGATAGGTACATGTACAGTATATTGGTGAAGAGCCCAGCTAAGTAATAACTACGGCTAAGACATATTTGGACCTTGTAGTGGTGTAATGAGATTAATGGAATTACACATGTGACAGTATGCCATGACAACACCATATTTTCAGAGGGAGGAATTGAACCCTCAGTCATATTAGCATGTCATTGCACATAGACTTAACATGATGAACCATTTTTCCACCTACACAGCTGGTGGCATGGAAAAGCAAAAGTCTAAAACTGAACGGTCCTACTAATTCCATGAAGCTATGCCAGTACTGACAGATGTGCTCCTGCTGTATAAATGTTATATGCCACTGATTTTAGCTGCTATAACTGTCACTATGCAAACATAGCCATCTTTCTTAATAGCAGCTCTACTTACCCCTGCGCTCTCTTAGGCACTGTGGTCTGTCCTTATCTCCCTGTTTCTTTCAATCTCCTCAGGGACTGATGAAGAAAGAGCAGAACGAAAAGGTGTCTGGTGTATGGTGGGCAGAGTGCATGGATAAGTAAATTATGTTACACTTACAGTATGGTGGTGGTGATCATGCCTTAACCTCAGCTTTCCATCAGCCAAGGATGTCTGGCTTACAATAACTCAAATGATTGTAGTGGTGACAGCACTGAGATGTAAGTAACATGGGTGGCAGCCTTGGTCAGACTATTCCAGGCATCACCAATATACTGTGACCCCAGTGTAGCTCTCCTGCAGGAGCCTTCAGCTGTACTGCTTATGACAAATGTCCAGAAAAATCCTGGACTCCTCCTCACACTGCCTCTGTGTTCTAAAGGCTCTACTCTCATTTTCTCCAGCCATACTTGTCTCACCTTCAAAGAACTCAGGAGAAATGATAGGGAATTGGCACCCAAAGGACTTCTTATATGTTTCAGCCTTCGTGCAGCAATGAGCATCTCATCTGTACTATGGATGGCAAAATAGAAAATATATGTACTGTATTGTTGTGGTTCTAATCGCACTTTAAGGTGTGAAATATAGCAGCCCTCCATCCCTCTGTTTGCTCCTTAGAATATGTGCTCACCAGTGACTCCATCTTCAAATGGTTGACAACAGCATGACCACTGGCCTCATCCTTCCATCTGTAGACTGCGGAGCACCACCTCTCCTATTTTTAAACAAACAAATGGGCAGTATGTGGAGCACTTATTAACAGGTTACCAACAAGTTCAGCTAGTAAGACAACTTGTTATACTTATAAAATGTTATTTTGATAAAATAATAGTATTCATTGTAATTTACCATGGGTATCAGTTAAAAAATGAACATCTGAATGTATGACAGATACTTTCAGTGTGGAACTGCACAGAAAAATGGTTCTTTACAACTTAAATTGAGGAATATTACTAATAATGAGGTACACTTGAAAGCTATGAGCATGACAATTTCCCATCTCCTTTAATCTGGCCTTTCTGTATGTGCACTGACCTTACTGCAGCTGCTCAGGTGTGTGCACAGCACTGTGCTGAATCCAACAGTATGTTTATCAGGTTTACTTGATGAGCAAATTGAGCCATTCAGAAATAATATTGAGATGAGCTCTAATTAGCAAACTCGTCGTGTCCTGGGTGTAGCAATCTACAAGATAAAAGCAGGACTAGAGCTGCAGATTATCACTGCACTACAGAAGATGAACCTTTGTTTGAATTCTGATTCTTCTTACTTCAATAACCTTTTGCTGCATAATCAGATTATCTGCTTACATAAGGTATGTTGTACTTTTTCTACCTACTTCTTTGTGCAAGAGTAGCTCTTTATATGCTATTTACTGTAAGGCCTGGAAGTCTGGTTCAGTTTTTCAGTGTATCTACACGTATTGTCCAAAGGTCTCTGAAGGGGTCCATTGCAAGTGCACTGGTCATAGTAGAATGTAGTGGGTTCCTATTAGAAGAACAAAAGTCCAAAATATCGAACGGCTGTATATGCAAAAATCCTATTCATTTTTGTGAGATCGCAGTGCAGTGAAGATCAGGAAATTTGCCTAGTGCGATCTCGGAGTTGGTATATATAATTAGCGGGGGGTGTAGGGGGCACAGCCCCCCACAATAAAGGGTTCAAAGTCTGGCATTTTTGCTGTTTACAGCGTTCGATTATATGAACTTTCGTTCATACAATATAGACCCAAATGTAGTCACATTATGGTAGGTTGTAGCACTGTTAGGTGTGCCATACAGCAGTGTAATATCATGTGTCTTCCACATATATGATTACAATATAAGATGTTCTGCTAAGATTGGGACTAATGATCATTGTTCTTCAGTTGCATACTTGTTAACTTGCAGTCATGTGCTGATATTTTGGGGTGGGGGAATTGTGCTTAACAGAATAATGCCTGGCAGTCATATAAAGATTGTTTTGTAGGTACACATATATTAGTGTCAGTCCATAATAAAGCCTAGCAGATATTAGTACAGTGTGTCTATTAGGATTTGTAACATCCATGTAAGACCACAACAAGCTGCGCCCCCCGCTACTTAAATATACTAACTTCAAGACGGCACTACAGTGTAGGGAATGGGAAATTTCCCATTTCTGCTCTGCTGTGCACTGAAGTGTGATCTTGGAGTTGGTATATTTAAGTAGGAGGGTGTGGGGTGTGCAAGGGGGCTTGCCCCCCTTCTAAAACCCTTTCACTTTACTTTTTTTTTTTTTTGCTTTGTTTTATTACATTTGTGAACACTTAAATGTTCGATCTCTAACGGTCGACCTTTAGAGATTCGAACATTTAAGTGTTCGTCAATGTATTATAGATTCACTATTTGGTCCTATTTTTACCTATTAGTCACATTACAGTCTGTAATACCTATTTCACTTATGTCATATAGGTACATCTGATATCAAGGTGCAGCATCCATCTACACAGGGTATGAGCAGGGTTATAACCCAATATCATATCTTTATAATTATAATGATATCAGTTGCATGTGTCATTGTGGTGCTGGGTCATACTTATACATGATATGTTTTCTTTTGATGTAGTCACAAGTGGATCATTCTCTGGCACCAGCACTATGGAACTACCCCATCTGATGATGAAAGATCTTTAGCCTCTAATGATGATGGCAGGGATGATGGGGGCATAGTCACGGTATGCAGAGTGTGTCTGCTGGACACAGAAGGAATGACCCTCAAATTCCCTTCTGAAAGTATGGACACAGTAATGCCTGTGCATATCCAAGATGATATATGTTTGTTCTGACAAATGTTTTTTTTTTGTCAGCAGAAAAAAAGCCAGCTTACATGTGCTGGCTTTTATCTCTGTGCAAGATCACAGTGCAATGAGGATAAAATAATTTGTAAACTTGGAGCTGGTATATTATAATTAGCAGGTGGTGTAGGGGTACAGCTTCCCACTTGGGGAGTGCAGGGGGCTTGCACCAAGTATAAAAAAAAAAAAAAAGTTCTTACTTTTTTCCCCGTAGGTTATGTTTCGAGCATTTGTGCTTGATGATTTGTGGTTTGATCTGTTGTTTTGTTGGTGAAGCAACATATTCACCCAAATACAAAGGTTGATGATTTGGACAAGTTGATGGCGACACTTTTGATCAGGGGAGTGTGGTAGCCCCAATTAAAGACATGTCAAAATCTGCCCAATCATCCTGGGGTGAGGGTTCACATGAGGGGGTGGTAGTACTGATGCTCATCGTAGGTATGCTAACCAATCTCCCCATGAGTAAGTGTGTCAGTAGCTCCCATCCAACATATATGCATAGCCATCATAGTGGCACAGGCAAGTTCCATAAGATCCTCAATAGTGGTTGTGAGGATGATCCAGGCTGAGCATGCTGACACATGGGGGGTGTACGAACCATATGCATAATTTGTTGGATAGAATGCTTCACACATTTAAATATGCAGTGTGCACTCCAGGTTGAATGTCAGGGGTGAGGGGCTGTTCTTGGAGTCAGTCATCTCAATGTCCTTGGATATAAGCTGACCTGGCCATGGATGAATGAGTTAAGTCTCCCATGGTGCTAGCAGTTCCACTGCAACATCAGTTGTAAATGTGTATATAACCAGTAAAGACTATTCCTGTGGCCATGTTGATGTCAAGGTAGTACATCCTCCAGCAGACATCTGTCACAGTCAGGTAGCACATCAACATCTAGCCAAGGCAATGGGACAGCCAGCGTAACTCCTGCCATAGCTGGCTCTTGTGGGCAGGGGCATGCACAGGAAGATGAGTGCTCTGTTCAGTTTGCCACAGACCTGTCTGGTAGGCCACTGCACAGTGCTGTACCATTTGCTGAAGGTGTGTTTCTAATCACACACACACACACACACACACACACACACACACACACACACACACACACACACACACACACACACACACATACACACACACACACACACACACACACACACACACACACACACACACACACACACACACACCGCATGCCCACGCACACACTCACGTGCACACCCATACACACACACACAGCCCCCAGTACATCCCACACATCCACTGAAACTGACTCTTTTCAACATTAACCCCTTTATAGAAGTTGTGACACTTCCTCTACAATCACTTTTTGTTTTGCTTTTTCTGCACTTCACTGTTCCCACTCACACACTTCCCTGTAAAAGTCATGTACTCCTGCACTCCTTTCCTCACCTGTGCAAATTATTATAACTCTGCCCTGCCCTTTGTACATTGTCACTTAGGTTGCTTATGTCTGATGCACATCATGGCCAGCCTATGCATGGGTAAGGTCAGTCTGATATTTTTTTATGCATCATTTTTACTGCGTGTATTTACTTACCTCTTGGATAGTTATGTTGTAAAGCTATGTGCAATCTGTTGCATCTTTGCTAGTGCCATGGTGTACTGCTCTGACCTCCATCCTGCATGGTCACCCCCTTCTGCTGGCTCTTCCTTTGACTCCTTGTCTGCCTCAGCTGCTATTGCCTGTGGTGCTGTGAACTGTTGTCCCTAGAAAATGCCACCCTGTTGTAACTGCTTCCTAACTATAATATTTTGTAAGACAGCACACATAGCAAGTATTTTTTCACAGAGGGATCATAGTGTTGGGCACCAATGGATGTATCCAGGCAGCAAAACAGTGACTTCAGCAGCCCAAACACACATTCTGTGATGTTTCTGGTTTGTGATAGGTTATGATTGTAACTGTCATCAGTTTGATTGTGTGGATTTCTGCATGGTGTCATGAGCCAGGGATCAAAGGCATACCCAGCATCAGCTGGAAGACACCCCTATGGGAAGTTACCTCTCTCATACTGTTGCTAGAGTTTATAGGTGTGCCATATGTAGGAGTCATGAAAACTGCCTAGGTGACCTGCACACACATTCTAGATAATACCCTGTGTATTACAGAGAACCTGACAGTTGATGGAGTGATATAATTTGGAGTTCATGTACCCCCTTCCCAGTTCACCAGTAGGGGTCTTTATTTTAATGTGGGTACAGTCCATGGCCCTCAGTACCTCAGGAAAGTGGGCTATACCATAAAACCCCCACATGCTGCTTGTTCCCTATTCTGGGACATGTGAGAAGCACATATGTTCTCCCACATGCTGATGCATGGAATTGAGGAACTTGTGAAGTATTTTGAAGGCAGATACCTGCAGTGCCCTCCCTGTGTCACTCAAAGTTCACTGAAAAGTCCCTGTAGCTAATATACGTAAAGTCAAACATACTTTTGTATCCACTGGGATGGTTACTACATGACTCACACATGGCTACGGACAAGGCTGACACATGTCCACTGTCTGTTGCATGGTGTCCATATTCACACAGTACTGGTCAAATATGTTGTTGGCATGGAATGCTAAGCATGGTTGGAAGATCTAATGTCTCCGGTGGTGACATTAGCTGCAGTAGCTGCTATAAAAACATCTTGGGTACAAATGTACAGTAGCTGCAGAAACCTTTTACATTGCCTGAACATAAGCATCTGGTCATGTACAAATCTAAGGTGGGTGCCGAGTTACTGCATGACATTAAAGCATTTCTGAATCACTCCACCATGTTTTTTGTTGGTCTGTTTTTTTTCTTTTTTTCCCTCATTATCATAAGTGGCTCTTCATTATGCATTCATTAGGATATAACATGACTGGGTGTATTATTTTGGCTGGCTGCATCACGTAGCTGGGTTTTCTAAAATGCACTCACCTTGCATGTGGTTACTTGTCGTGCTAATTTTCATACTGCAATGCAACAAAGTTTTACGAATTTGGCCCGAAATTTCTTTATCAACTACTTGCTTCAAAAGAGTTGGAGGGAGGTGGTTGCACTTTTCTACCTTAGAGGGTGTATCACTTAAAATATTTCAGAAAGATGTATCAGACTGCAGCATTACAATCTCTCAATACTCCTGAAGCATATCTTTATCTTCTATGCAGTGGTAATGTCTCCACATCACTCATAGTATCAGTATCATTTTGTAATCTGTTCTAATGAGTTATTTCCCAAAGTGACAGGCTGAGGATGCCATACTGATGTGATTTTGTTGCTGAGCCAAGTCTTTTCTCCCTAGTGGCTTCTCTGTTTCTATAATAACAGCGTGTTTCCTTTCCATTTTGTCCAATATCTTTTCTCAATTAATTTGAAATAGTTGTACCCTGAAAAAGTTCTTTCAGTGCTTTGAAAGCCCAAATGTTGTAATTCATAAGATTTAAATTGGCAAAAAAAAAAAGAAACAGTGTTACTTTTTGCTGAGACCTGGGCTGTTTAAGATCACAGCACAGCGGGAATCATGGTATTGGTCCTTTCTCCACTTCAGTACAATCACAGAGTTGGAATATATAAGTTGCAGGCAGTCAGGGGATGCACCCCCCATATGAGGGGTACAGGAAGGGGATGTTGCACCCACCTCCTGCAAAAGCAGATGTCCGGTGTGCATTACGAGATTCAGACATTTGGGCTTGGTCTCATAAGATTTGAGCATTTTATGTTTTGAGGTTTTAAAGGAGCGAGATATATATATATATATATATATATATATATATATATATATATATATATATATATATATATATGGGTCTACCTGAGAAGACCAACAAGCGAAAACAACGACAACGAGATGACCGACAATGGAAGACCGACAAGTTGAAATCCCGACGCTGAAAAAAACTCACATGCGAAATGAGCGCGACTGTGTAAGTGTGCAATAGTGAAGGACTTTAGGGTTGGGGTTAGGGTGCGGGTAAGGTTAAGTGTGTGACAGTGATGGACTTTAGGGTTAGGGTGCGGGTAAGGTAAGTGTGTGATAGTGACAGACCTTAGGGTTAAGGTCTGGGTTAAGGTTAGTGCATAGATAGTTGTGCATGTAAGGTTTAGTGTAGGTTTATCAGGTTTTTGGTGTGCTTGTGTGTGTGTTTTTTGGAACAGCAAATTTGTTTTGTTTTGTTAACTGTCGGGACTGTGCTTTGTCGGGCATGTGAACTTTCGTGTTTTTGCACTTTCGTTTTTGTGGTGTTGGTGATCTCATTGTCGGCCTTTTGAGCTTTCGGTGTTGTCAGGTAGACCCATATATATATATATATTGTTTGTGTCTTTCGACTTTTCCTGGTTAGGAGTCGCCACAGTGGAACTCCAGTCCGCTAATGATTGGTAGTTGATTTTTATGTGCCGAGTTAACAGCCTGACGCACAACCTTCAATGAAGGTACGCCCATTCGCGCATGTCTTTACGCAGAAGATGCTCTAGCTGAGAATCTAACCGGACAGTGTCTTACTGTGAGGCGACAACGCTACCACAGCACCACCACCACGGGTTAGACATATATATATATATATATATATATATATATATATATATATATATATATATAATGTCTTTTGACTCTTTTGGTTGTAAGGGCTTAAACAGATATATATGTCCCCTTTTGTTTCATCGAGAAACATGTAAAAATGAACCACACGGCTGCTGATTCCAAAACACAATAATTTACTTCAGGACTCAGTAAAAAGTTAGTGCTTTCATAAGGTACAATGACCAAACTTCATCAGACAAAAAAGCATTACCAAATGATCTACTTATATACACAAAAACCAGACCTCCATACTAATATAAAAATTTATCTCACATTCATCATTAATTATACTTTAAAGAAAAATAAATCATTAAAACCACAACATATATAATCAAAACACATATCTATAAAAAATTATATAAATTGCAACCTCTTATAAACTCATATTATTAACCTGCAAGAAATTTTTTAACCTGCAAAAAAAAATTTTATCACTGTTAAAAAGTCTATATGTATTTATATACACATATTATGTACATATTATTTATCCAAAACCCTGAGCTTCAATTTGCTACTGATGGAAATGGCATCATTCAACCCTGGGGGAACATGAGCATTTAAGAAAACCTGCCACCAAACCTCTTTGTCTTCTAAGCACTAACTTTTTACTGAGTCCTGAAGTAAATTATTGTGTTTTGGAATCAGCAGACATGTGGTTCATTTTTACATTTTTCTTAGTTGGTCTTTTATTGTTTCATCCAGAAACAATTGCCAAGTTACTTTTGTACAGGCTCTATAGGATTTAGTTACAGGTATTCCTTATCTGCTCACTCTCATAGGTGTCAAGTTTCCTTTCATTCATGCATGCATTTCCTGTTGATCTGTGAATAACAGCTTACAGTGACAGAACGGTTGATGCCAGAGGCCATGTGACATATCAGATTCAATTAGAAATTTCAAGGAAGTAATCTAAGATTTCAGAGAAAGCCAAACTGATGTGCAGAGATTGGATAATTTGGTGCAAAACAGAGGTAAAATTGAGTTAAATTGCACCCTCTTTTTATGTGACACTTCTATGATCAGATTAAATAGAAGGAAAACACCCTTTGAAAGGAAAAAAAAACTTGAGATAGCGAGTAGTTGACTTTTAAGAAGTAGGTAAAATGAGTAGGGTGTAGTAACAATACATTTTAGCTTCAAAAGGTATAAAGATATTTTGAAAAAAGGGTACTGTAAACCAGGAAACACACCATGTTATAAAAAAATAAGTAGAGAGCCATAGTTTTGCACATAAACAAAAACAGTAGTTTTTGTGCTCTGCCTGTAGTTGAGGGTAATTCTGTGTTCAGAATTGATACGGTTCTTCATTTCTCCTTAACGAAGGAAAATAAATGTGTTTCTGGTATTCTGAAGCAGTTCTTGGAAGGGAAACCATACACACCTTTTTGGAAATAAATAAAGTACATAAAATAACTTGCAGTTCACTGTCTCGCAGACTGATGTTAGTACTTCTGTATTTGTTTTATATGTATTTGTTTTTCTGTATTGCACAAGCATGCCTCTTATCTAGAAGGTCAGAGGGTCTAGTCCTCCACTTGAGTACTGGATGGTATCATCACTGAATTCTAAGTAAAACCTAGGGGGTCTCTTCTGAGTTATGGGATGCACTGTTAATTAGGAGTCTTTCATTTAGTGTGATAGAAAGCTAAATCAGAATACAAGCTAGAGTTTCCACTGTGTGATAACTTAAACCTCTTGTAATAGAGACTCACAGGATATATTCAAATAACTTCTTAAGGACCTCAAGTGTTTCAGTTACATGATATTTTCTGAATGTCCATGACACTTTTTACGTCTTTATAGTTACATTCAGGCCAGTATGGAGAACAGATGTATTTTTAATGACTCTTACCTTACTAATAAATAATGGGAAATAAAAGTAAAACATACCTTGATCTGTTGATTCAGCAGGTTCTTCTTTTATTATCATATCATATATTGAGCCACCTCAATGAACTGCTTTTCACCACCAGAAATCCATTAGATGGCCCCTTATAGCACGGTTCAACTTAACTCAATGTTTATTACAGTGGTTTAGCACAAACCCCTTTACAAAGCAAAAGAAATTCAAACAAGCAAATGCTAAATAATCCAGTTTAGGAAAAATACCTAAGTTTATACTAAATAAAAATAACTTCAAGATACAGATGGAAAAATATACTAATATAAATATCAAATGTTAAATAAAGAACAGCAGCAATCCAATAGGAACTAAAGATTGGAGAATAATTGAAATTCAAAGGCAGCCAGAGGCCATCATTTTCAAACCTCCCAATGAAACCAGTACAACATAAATGAAATTCAAGCAAGTAAACATTATGTAAACATGAGGAAAAGCAGCTGAAGTATATAAAAATAAAATATATGTGAATATTTGTAGAACTCTTAAGTTTAGGTATAAGAGTAAGGCCCCCAGTACATGTACCCCACATCAACAAGTCACAACCACCAACAAACCATTCCCATGTCTAGCACTCATAAACTATCTTCTTGAATGTTCTAATGACTGGTTATTCTATTCTTAGACATAGAGACTCTATGCTCACCAAACTGTACAAGGACGGGGTTACAGTGAGCTGCTTCTTGGGAGGCTGGACTGCAGATTTAACAAGGGCATTCAAGACTCTTTCCACCAGTAAGCATTGCTACGATACCATACTAGCCCATATGGGAGTAACTGACTTGGCTGCAAAACTATGAGAGAAATACTTAAACTTGCTACAAAAGTGTCAGATAAGGGTAAGATTCTGAGTGAAATCCTGCCTTCACTGAGAATGATGCCTAAATATAATGTGAAGATAAATGGGTTGAACAATTGGCTAAGTAGCTGGTGTAATTCTTGGGGGATCCAGAATGTATCAGCCTGGGGGCAAGATGATCAACAGTCAGACTTGCTTTGCAAAGGATGGTCTACATCACTTGTTCAAAGGCCTCCATATATTGGCTAATGCCTTTTCTGCCCCCATGGTGTTTTTTTACGCCTAGTTCATGTATTGGACATCCCAACATAACAAACAACATCAAGTCCCAAACTGGATAACATCAAGGCTGCTCAAATGGTGGAGGCATGATGAGAAAGAAAGAGGCAACTGGGAACATATTTTCTGCGAATTTAATGAGTTGGCAAAATTTAAAGTTAGATTCCCTGCAGACTACCCCATCAGAAATACTGGGTGAGCAAATTGGTGTAACTAGGGAAATTATTTTTCTGAGCTATGATACAGAATTGAAATTGCCTGGACATAGTAAGGCCTTGCTGAGTTTAACTCTGGTAGCTGCCAAAAAAGCAGTTACCAGAAAATGGAAATGAAAATCTAAAGCAACCGTACAAGAAGTAGTGAATATAGCAACAGAGATAAAACAGCTAGAAGTGCGATATTTACAAAACGGTAGGAGAAATCACATAGAAAAATGGGAATAGTTGGAGCAATATACAAAGAGCAATGTTTTGGAGGATAATGAGGTTTAAGGGAAGGCAAGAACTGAATGAGCTTTATAATGTTTGACTGACAATGACTGGATAGATTATAAGTGATGTATATGTTTGCAACTGAAAATATGTCAGTATGGTTTGTTTTCATTTATATAAATTTATGATTGCCTATGTCATAAGTGATAATTTAATAAAGATGTTTTTCATTAAAAAAAAAAAGCAACAACAACAAGGTTGCTCTTCTCAGTGTCAGGAGTCTTATCAACAAACAGTCCACTTTGAAGTACTTCTTCATTTGGAAGTTGTCCATGTATTTGTAGTTATCAAGACATGCTTCAAATGTAAGGAAAGCACTCTCTCAAAGCCTGGGTTTTGTACTTACCATGCTGTTAAACCCATTGCAAATTGCAAAAGAGTCTCTGTGTTTGTCAGTTACCATATCTCTTCTGGAATGATACCCAGATTCCGAAAGTGAGTCTTAGAACTCTGGCTTACCTTCGGTAAGTCAGACTTTCAACTTATATCTTGTTATTGAACCCCCTTTATGCCCCCATATGATCATGCAAACGACCTGGCTTTCCTAGAAGATATTTCTATAAGCAACAGTTCTATAATCCTTTGTGACTTCATATAACCCATCATAGTTTGGAGTACCTATAGTTTCTAACACAATTTTTGGACTGGATAAACAAAAGCTCCTAGATCAAATCGTCCTCAAACCAAACAGGGGTGGAAACATTTTCAACCCGGTTCTCAGAAACTTAGATCATGCCTGCTTGATGCCCCTGGTCTGCTCAAACTGGTAAAGTCTGACCACCATCTTGTAATCTTTACTCTCAAAACCTCCATTCCCCTTGAAATTAGCACCACTCTTTTTAGACACTTCAAACAGCCCAACCTCATACAATTACATATGAAAATCTCTAAATGTACAAACAATATCTCCACAGTTGGTCACAGATATGCAGTCATTTGCTCTAAGGATTTTTTCCCATTTAGAGAAATGCACTGATCTATCAGTCATCACTAGAGCCAAATATATTGTGAAATTCAAAAATAAGCCACCCTGGTAGTCATTCAGTATAAACAAATTGCATAACAAAAGAAAGAAACTCTTTAAATTACCAAGTAAGACTAGAACTCCCCAACATGAGAATAGTATAAAAAAAAATTACTAAGAAACTGAAAACAGCTGTAAGGACCAGTAAAGCATCTTATAAACTGAGGCTAGCATCCAAGTCAAAGGATAACTATAAGTTCTTCTTCAGCTACATTAGAAAATTTAAAAATATGTCACAACATTGTTCTGAAATTTTCCAAAATGTATTCTCCTATTCAAATCCAAATGACATTCCAAACATACTACCAAACACATTTGCTGACAGCTTCTCTCTTGTATCGCCCATCCCAAATCCAGTCATCCTTGAGTTGCTTCCACCTCCCACTCACCACTAAGGAACATGTCGTCAAGGTACTATCAAAGACCAAATACACTCTTCCATGTGTTCAGATAATATACCGGATTGCCTAATCAATGTCGTCAAACACGCACTTGCAGAACCCCTCCCTAAAGTGTTTAACCTAAACCTAACTACAAGACTATGTTCTCAAATCATGCTGCACTGCTGTGGTGATACCCTCCAGCACACTACAAAATTATGAGCCTTACAAGGCTGATCTGTAAATCCATGGAGTGCATCATCATCAGTCTCATAAATCATGAGGTCAAAAATCTTGTTAGGCTTGACCAACAATGGTTTGACTTTATAAAAAGTAGTGTGTGTCTGCAAAATTTTTTTTTTAATACTAGTTTTATTATTTTAAACAAAATCATCTTTATTGAATTATCACTTACGACATTGGTGATCAAACATTTATATAAATGAAAATAAACCATATTGATATTTTTAGTTGCAAACATTATACACCACATATAAACGTCTATACAGTCATTGGCAATCAAACATTACATAGTTCATTCAGTTCCTGCCCACCCTTAAACCTCATTCCCCCTCCAAAACATTATTCTGCATGTGTTGTTCCCACAATTCCCTTTTTTCTGTAATTTGCTCCTGCCCTTTTCATTTTCTAAAGATCCAATTTCCAGTTCTTTTATCTCTCTTACTACATTCAGTACTTCTAAAACGGTTGGTTTAGACTTTGATTTCCATTTTCTAGGGATTACTTTTTCTGGCAGCCTTAGTTACACCAATTTGCTCAAGCAGTATTTCTGACAGAGTAATCTACAGGGGAATTTTTAAAGTCTATCAGTTCATTACACTCCCAAAAAATATGATCCTGATTACATCTTTCTTCCCATCATACCTCTAAAATCTGCAATCTACCTGATGACAAATTCTTTGGAGTCTGCTTGGGGTATAAAATTACCTATGTAAATACTTCCACTCACAAATCCTAAATCTTCTAGCCTGTGTTGCATATTCGGGAGCCATACATACATTCTCCCATTGATTCTTTCTGAATTGCTTATCCAGTTTCTCTTCGCAATACTTTCTATCCTCCACTGTTTGATTCCTATAGTTATCATGCAACATTCCTATAGTTATCATGCAACATTTTATATGCCCTACTAATTATCCCTTTTTAACAGCAGCTTCTGCTCTACATTCAAATAAAACCTCTACAGGTGTTGGTCTTTCACTTAGGATCTCCCTATTCCTTTCTCTTCACCTACACTCTGATATCAATCATTGATAGGGAAGGCAGTCTCTAACCTGCAGTCTAAATGTCTTATTGGCCTCTTCCCATTCTATTACCTTTCCATCCCTAATTATTTGCTTCCTTCTTTCTCCATTCCTGTGTTGTCTTTGTTCTTAGAATACTTTCTCCTGTTTTATGAATATAGTATCCTGTATGGCTATTGCTATTCTCCTTAAGGATCTGCATCCAGAATCGCAGTCTTTCCTTATTTATTGAGCTTCCACCCAGTTTCACCATCATCCCTTTCCAATCTGAATTATACCTTGCTGCTTGTGCTATGTAGAGGAGCTTTATGTGTAGCTCTGAAATATACCCGGTAGGTATCAAGACCTTTAATTAAATACACATGTTCCTGTGAAATGTAAATTCTGTGTAGCCTAGCCCAGTTTTTATGTCTTGTGAAATAATATGTAAATTCGCTCTGAACTCCTATTACTGAATTCATATCTTTCATGCCAAATATTTTCATAAATTTCTTCAAAAATCTAACCTTCTTTATTATATTTTCCCTTCTGGGGCCCCCGGAACATCTTTACTGTGGCAAATCAAGTTCCAGTCCTCACCTCCTTGCTGAAAACTGATTATTTTTCTCAGAATTTTCTTAAGCTTTAATACAGCAGTTTTAGGTGGAATGTAAATACATGCCAATGTAAGCCTCCTCCTTTGCCAGTAGCCCCTTAGCACTACAAATCTGCCATTATTATTTTTTATCTTCTTCTGTCACTGTTGGGGCTCCTCTTGCAATTAATATAAGTACTCCTGTTTTCGTTTGTCCCAGGTATTCCACTGAATAACCATCCTGAAAACTTTTCTTTATCAAATTCACATGTTCAGTTCTTTCTAAGTGTGTCTCCTGTAACATAGCTATATGCACTCTACATTTGTTTGATATAGTTCACTACTCTTTCTTATTTGTATTTATCTGTGAGGCCATTTACATTTAAAGACATTAAAGAAAGCATTAGCAATTCTTTTGGTTGAATCAGTACCCGACTGTCCACAGTGCAAAATCTGGATATATTCTTGTTGTAACACTGAAGGAATAACAACTTTAGGACCTTTCATGATGATTCCATCTTCCATCATGAGATCGTCTCAGTAAGAAAAATACTTCTGTATGTCAAGTGGTGGACTGGTTTGTCGCATTGGCCATCTTTGACTGATAACATGTTTCAACTTCTGGAGAACAGGGTCTAGAGCTGTGTGATATCTGAGTTCATCAAGACGTGATGAGGGAAAATGTTTGACTTCCATGACTCCAGGACTGCTTTCTCATTGTTATGCTGCTCTGTTGTTTGTCTGGGTGCTCTTAACAACGCATCTGCAAGATCTAAATGTTTGCCTTTTATATAAACAATATTGAAATTGTACTTTTGCAATTTTAACATCATGCTTTGCAGGCATGCTGGGGCTGAATGTATTGACTTTTTCAGAATTGTCGCTAGAGGTTGTGGATCAGTCTCAATTTGAATATGCGAACACTACTGCCAAATGCTCTTTGCCAAATGCTCTTTTTCAATTTGCACATACTGCATCTCAGTTTAGGTTAAAGTTCTGGATGCATAGGCTAGTGGTATGCCCTCTAAAAGACATGCTGGGCCAAGATCATACTTAGAAGCGTCACATGGAAGAGTTACTGGTTTGTGAACATCATCATATCTCAGTGTAGGTGGACTGACAATTTTCTGTTTCAGAACATCAACTGTTGTTTGGTACTGTTCCAACCAGGACCAGTTTACATTTTTATGGGTCAACTCGCGTAACGGTGCTGAAAGCTCACTCAGGGATGAACTTTCCTAAATAGTTGACCATACAAAGAAAATGTTGTAAAGATGTGACATTGTCTGGAACTGGCATCTCAAGAATTGCTGCTTGCTTAGATAGATCTGGCTGTAAGCCAGAACTGGTACACAAATAACCCACATAAGTAACTTCTCTCAACTTGAATTTATATTTCTGAGGCTTCAGTTTAAGAATTACTTCACGTCCATGGTCTAGATCTTTCTTAAGGTTTCTAACATGTTTGTCTTCACGATTGCCCCCCTACAGTAATGCTGTCTACTATGATAGCACATGGATAACCTGAAAAAATGTGCTCCATTGCATGTTGAAAGACTTCACTGGCAGAATTTATCCCAAATGTCATTCTCAAGAATCTGTACCTACCAAATGGTGTACTGAAAGTAGTTAACAATGAGGATTTGTGATTCAGTGAAATTTGCCAAAATGAACTTTTCCCATCTAAGACTGAAAAAATAGTGGTACTTGGCATAAAAACTCTACTTCTTCTACTGTGTGCATTGAATGATGAGGACATTTAAGCTCTTTGTTTAAATCTCTTGGATCAATACGTATTTGAATATCATCTGAGCTTTTCTTATGAGCTACGACCATGAAGGACACCCTTTCATTTTGTTCTTTTACTGGAGTCATCACACCTAATTTCACCATTTTGTCAAATGCTGCCTTTACTTTGCTCTACATTGTTACCGGAACCTTCCTTGCTGGTCTGACAACTGGGCTTTCTTCATGGTTTAACTTCATGGAATATGTGACTGGTAGCTTGCCAAGCTTGCCCTTGAAAATATCAGCATATTCACTAAAATATTCTGTGTAAAACTGTTGTGGTTGTTCAGACTTATATAGCGGACCTCCTTATTAAATTAAATCAGTCCTATTCTTAAACTATCTTTGAGGGCTAACAGTGACTGCACTTGTCTTTTCACTACATAAAACTGCAAGTCATAGCTGTTCCCAGCAGAATGGCATGTGAGAACTACTGCACCATCAGTATGAATCTCTTCACCTTCATAAGCAACAAGCTTTGCACACTTTGAATCAAGTTTCTCACCAGCTTTCACCTTGGCAAACATTTGTGTTGATATAACACTGCAATTGGATCCAGTATCTGCGTTAAGCTCTACAGGTTTTCTATTAATCCGAACAGTACAAAATATTTCACTTTTTGTTGTCAACTGATAATCTACTGTATTAGAAGTTTCTTCAGTCACAGAGACACCATCAACATAGAAAGATTGCTCACGGCTTTCTATTTGATATACTTTCAATAAAAGTATGTGCCACTTTAGACTTGCAAAGCCTTTGGAAATGGTTCCGCTTTTTACATTCGTGGCATTGCTAACCAAAAGCTAAGCACTTTTCTCATTTAGGTTCATGGCTGCCCCCACAATTACAACAACCAACAATAAGATTAGGTGCTGTGCCCCCATTCTGTTTATGGTTGAAATTAGGTACTGCCACATCCTTCGGTTTATATCTCTTTTTCATCCTAGCTTTCTGTTGTACTCTATCAATATTCGTAGTGGTAGTTACTGCATGCATGCTTTTCCTCATCTGTAAGCATATTCATGTGTTTCTCTGTAAGCTCATATATTTGACAAATCTCAGTGGCATTGATTAACATTAAAACACTGCCTCAAAGCAAAATCTTTCTCACTGCATCATTAACACCGCACACACGTCTGTCCTTTATCAGCTCATCCTGCAAATCACCAAATCTGGACGTTTTTGCTTTATTTCTCAAGCCAGTAACAGATGCTACTATAGTTTTACCAGGCTTTTGATTTCTTGTGTGAAATGTGTGCCTTTCCATTCTAATAGTCATTTGAGGGTTACACATTTCTCTAAATTTATATTTCAAGCACTCAGGATCTTCCCGCATTTCACTTGTATCACAATATGGTGGTTCACCCCCCTCCCCTGCATGCATGGTAGGTACATACACAAATCAGCATTCCCTAACAATGGCTTCCAAGCCTGCTAAATTAAGAAGTATGAATGCCTTTGTATGTGCACTTTCATCAGAAAAAGCAGCCTGTATGAAAATATCATATTCTTGTTCAAACACTCACCAATTTATCTCGGTAATTATTTTGAATGCTTCGCCACACATTATTCTGCCACTGAAAAATCATTTAAACAAATTTAAGTACCTTTGAATAACCACTGACCTGTTGGTGAGTTGGCTCCTGTATATTCCTCCATTTCTAACTTCGTGCCTCATGGTTTGCGAGTTGCTTCACTTCGGATCCCATTCCGACACCATGTCATTTGTCTCAAGCATTCAAAAGAGATGATGAAGCATTGTATGGGTTCAAGATATTTATTGTACATAAACACATCAGGATCTGTAATTGGAACGTGTACTTAAGCTAGATGATTCACTCATTACTTCAAACACACTCGCATGTGCATCTCAATTCATGCCTGCATTCACTCTGGCTGACTATACAAAATGACACTGATCTTGCATGTGCTCAGTACTTACATGCACGTGCTAACTCATTGTAGAGACTGACTAGGCACAATACACACAATGATCTACAACAATATTCAAGAAGTCTGAAAATGTGCAGTGTGTTGTGTTTCTGTGTGTCACAGAGGGAACTCTGAAAGCTTGTAATACAGCTATGTTTTCAGAAAGATAATACTGTCAAGAAACAGATGTGTCAGAGTTCCTGTGAGCTACAAAAAATGTACCATATAGCCACCATATGTTCCTCACAACAACACATCTCACAGATATATGTGTTTACATAACTGAGTTAAAGAATCAAGTTAAAGACTGTCATTGTATTACTTGTATTTCAAGTCTAAAACACACAACATAAACAATCTCACCCATCTTTAAGTATGTAAAATAACTATTTTCCTTAAATCAGAACACCCTCCTCTGTCACCAGTTACTGGTCTACTGCAGTTAAATAGCTGATTGTAAAAATACTTGAAAAAAACATTATATTGGCATAGATATGAGCATGTCAATATGCATGGAATTTTTACATGTAAGCAACATGGCTTCTGCACTAGTAACAGTACCATAATAGCCAATCATGTAACCAATGAGACAAAAATGTCCTCTATGTTACCAGATGTTTTGTCACTCTAAAAAAGAGGCTTCAAAACTGTGGAACATGCTTGCTTATGGAATAGTTTGGAAAGCCTTGGTTATAATGACTATGCACTGAGCTGGTTTGGGAATTCTCTCACAAACAGAACATTTTAAGTGATAGCAGGACACAAGGATAATTCATCACTGAAGTCCCAGAGAGCTCCACGTTAGGGCTCCTGCTTTTCTCACTTTTTATCAGTTCACTACCCTTGAATATCCCATCTTAAAAGCTGCACAATGTATGCATATGGTCTCACATATTGCCCTAAAATAGTTTCTTAAGTCAGCTAGTTAAAACTATGCCCATTGTAGCATTGACTCTATCTGGAACTGCTTGACAGGGAGAAAAAACTTGCAATCAAATCCACAAAAACATCCATAACAGTTTAAGATACAACCCATAAACTAGCACAAAAAAAACTGTTAAAGTCACGAGCATTCCTATAAGCACCATCATCCCTCAAGCTAATATGCAAATAGATTTTGGCATTTTGCCTGTTCAACGTCTAGACTTAATACATCACTTGTGTCAAACTTGCAATAACATATTCTCAATCTTAAAGCTATCCTTCCGCATCACCAACCTTCTGACTTTCTAAATCCACAAAGCCGTATGTATTAAAGTATAAAACCCTGCAAGCCACTATCAATAAAGTATGCAGATTTGGCAGCCCCATGGCACAGTGGGACAAAGCCTCCACTGCTCTCCAGAAGACCCATGTATGATTAGCAGCATGAGCACTGGAGGGGATGCAGAGGGAGGAGGAAAATGAACAGCTGATGTTGGCTTGCACATCCTCAGGGGGAGGGAAACAGCCTAAAGCCTCACTGTAATATGCAGCAGATAGTCCATCCTGCTGCATGAGTGGTGAGCTGCTCAGTCAGGAAGTTGTGTATGCACCAAGGCACACATGCACCTCCCAAGGGCAGCAGTTGTGTGGCTGTCAAGGCTACCACAAGGGATCAGGAGTTAAGACACACTTCCCAGCATGTGACATGATGTTGCATGAGCCTCTTTGCTTTCCTCAGCTCTCTGGACTTGGCTCAGGTTGAGCCCAGAGGAGGCTAAGGTGGGTCTGGTAGACCCAGCAAATGAGTGGAGGAGCTGGGGCAGCCAATGGTCAGCTGTAAGTAGGAAACAAAAAAATGTGTAGATTTAGTAACTTATCTAGTAACCAAGAGCACAATTTTATTTCATTAGCAATGGCCAAATGGCTGTTAGTAATAGCTAGAACAACCCTTATGTTCATCTCCTTCACTTACAGATTATTAAACAGAATTACTGTTCACCTTTTGCAAACAAGTTCAAATACTGAGCCATTAACTTTACACATGTTCATAGCTCTCTTCGGATTACCAAACCCCAGTGTAGTTAGTCATTTGAGAAAGAGCTTTTATGAAGTTAGCACGCGCAACTTGGAACAATCTGATCTACATCATCAGAAACTGTCAAGCTTTCTGAAATTCACAGTAAACTTGACCTATCAACTAAAGGAACAGCACACAAGCATTTGATTCAATTAAAGTGGATAAATTATCATATTAACATACTGAAAAATCTATGCATTTGCTCAATAAGCTAGATTATCAAACTCTTAAAGGTATATGCATATATCCTATAATACATTTCATGCGCCTGTGATTGCAGATGCATTTATTTATTTACTTACTTACTATTTGGTGACCAGGTAAGTGGATTGTTCTTTTCACTATTATCATCCATGATGCAGGGTCAAAGAGGAGTATACATAGTTTACAGCATTGTATTCATTATTTTTAGCAAAACATAAAAAAAATGCTGTATATACACCAGCTTAGAATGCAAAGCTTCATAAGCATGAGATTAACAACAATATATCTATAAAGAAATCAGATACAACAGTAAAATACATAGTCTTATTCCATACTATACTAAGGTATCTAACTGCAACAAAAAGCAATCTTAATCTTTATCTTAGAACCAACAAAGAGCACCAAGTAAAACTAATAAAATGTTAAGGAAATGCGAGAACAGAATAAAACAAACTCTCACTTCATTGTCTTACAATATTAAGTGCTTTCATCCTAGTAAATGGAGTTCTTCAGAATAACACAAATCACAACCAAGTGTACTTTAATAACAAAAAGCCTTCCTGTGAAAGAAATCTCATATTGTTATTTGTTAAAAAACATTACCGTAATTAACCTAAGAAATTAAATGATTAAAACCTCTTAAAAAACGTGTTAAAACTGACAGAATACCAAAAAAGCTTGCATCAAATTATAAACTTTATAGAAAAACTACCAGTAAAAATGTTATTAATATGATAAATATGAAAATAAAAAGCTGTTATACATAGCAAAATGTTTTTCTGAAAGTGCATGGTTCTGTTAATAAATAAAGCTTCAAGGGCTGCATTGTGTCTAAATTGTTGACAGATAATGCCATACTATACCACAGTTGCTTGTAATAACTTGTAATTCTGATGGTCTAATAGAATTTTAAAACTAAATAATAATGTAATATATTACAGAAAAAAGATGCTTTTAAACAACAAATACTACTACTAACTGACACCATGTTGTTTAAACCCCAGTCATTAGTTGAATTAGTCCTGAGCTTCCACATAAGTTCCTTTGAGGCGGTTTCAATTAATTAAAGGAATATTGCTTATCAAAGAATTGACACTGTGCTACATGATTTGTTAACACAAGGTTGTATTTCTAAGACTCAATATGAATTTTGAAAAGTGACCCACCCAAGGATCCCCACTATTTTTGGAATTACCAAGATACATAAAAACCTGGTCTATCCTACTTTGCATCTAATTGTTTATGCCAAATTTTCTAAGACTTTTACAACAGGCCAGGTTTATTGACCACCAAATCAAGGAGGTTGTGAACAGCATTAGTCACCCCTATAAGGATTCATGAGATTTTTAACAAATATTCTAAAGCTTTATATAGGGACAAATCAATTTTCACTATTGCTGTCAAAGATCTTTTTTTCAGTAATTCCCCATGATGTTGGGTTAGAGTGGTTTTATAATTTTCTATGCAGTCACAGTAACCTTGACCATAACAGGATCAGTTTTTAAGGGACTTAATGGAAACAGTACTAGAGAACACCTTTATTTTTTGAGGGGTGGTTGTTTAGGCAACAGACCGGTGTGGCAATGGTGCAGCCTGTGTGTCAACATTTGCCAATTTAGTGATGGCACAATGGGAAAACACTTTTTTGTCTTTACATCGCTCTTTGTTGAGTTTTGGTCCCTGTGTGGTCATTACATAAAAGATATAGTGATATTTTAGACTGGCACATTAGAAAGGTTATATGAATTCTTTGAATATTTGACCACGACTGAATTTCTGAAATTCACTTTGAATTTCTCTTTTGAGGAAATTAATTATCTAGACCTATCTCTAAAAGTAAAGCAAAAGATTGGTTTGAGTCCATTTATAGGAACCCAACATACTCCAACTCTTTGTTACATTTTAGTAGCTGGCATCCAACACATCAGGAAAAAAAGCACTGGTGAAGAGTCAGCTAGTTAGATTATCATGTAAGATTTCACAGGACAATGTTTTCCTGAATGAGTATTTTATACTCAAAAAGATGTTAACGGTATGGGGTTATACATCTGGTTTTATCAATTCGATTTTTGAAGAGATGAAAAACAAATGAGAAAATGGGATTTT
Source organism: Protopterus annectens (assembly GCF_019279795.1). Taxonomy (NCBI): domain Eukaryota; kingdom Metazoa; phylum Chordata; order Ceratodontiformes; family Protopteridae; genus Protopterus; species Protopterus annectens. Next base: position 634,759,015 of record NC_056731.1, read on the forward strand.
TTTACCACTTGATTGGTAAGGAAAATCATCACTTACCCAATAATGTGGAAGCAGATACCATGGCTAGATACAAAAAGACATTAACCTTCACCTATCTTGATTTTTCTGCTATAAAATCAGTGGTGAGTAACAACTGGAGCATTTTTACAGTCAATAAAGAACAATTTCAAGATTTAGGTCCTTCATGTAATTTTGTCTACAGGAAATATATTTGTTTTAAGACTATGATAGAAAATATTGGAACCACAAATGGTAATTTTAGTATGAAAAAATATGGGCACTGTAGACAATGTTGTTACATACTAGAAGGTTCTTCCTTCTTTATTCAAGGATATGATGAGGTAAAACTGAGTCAAAATATCGATGTTCAAGTACTGGTTTGGTTTATATGACACAATGCCAAGATTGTCCCAGCTGTTATATTGGGAAGACTGAGAAAATTTTATGGAAGATGATATACCAACATATTTATGATATTAAAAGGAAGGACAAGCACAATGTGTTATATAAACATATTAAAACGCTGAGTTCTCACAGTTTTAAATTTTATGTTGTAGGCAACATATCACTAGATGTGAGGGTGTGGTCCCTTAAGGGATTTGTTAGAGCAAAAGGAACTTAGGCGGCAGCTCAAGACTAATTCCACTAATGACTGGGGTTTAAACGGCATGTTATTAATTAGTAGTATTCCTCATTTAAAAGCATCTTTTTCTGAAGTATATTAAGTTATTATTTGGGTTTTAATTTTCTACTAGACCATCAGTATTACAAGTTATTACAAGTAACTGCCGTATAGTATGGCATTATCTGTCAACAATTTAAGCATAATGCAACCCATAAAGCTTTATTTTTTAATGAAACAACACACTTTCAGAAAAATATTTTATTTATAACTGCTTTTTTATTTTCATATTTATCATATTAATAATTTTACTGGTAATTTTTGCTATTGTGTCTTTCGGCTTTTCCCGGTTAGGGGTCGCCACAGCGGAACTCCGGTCCGCTAATGATTGGCAGTAGATTTTTACATGCCGAGTTGCCGGCCCTGATGCACAACCTTCAACAAAAGTACACCCATTCATGCATGTCTCCACACAGAAGACACTCTAGCTGAGAATCGAACAGGACAACATCTTACTGTGAGGCGACAATGCTACCGCAGCACCACCACCGCAGCTAATGTTTATTTATAATTTGATGCAAGCTTTTTTGGTATTTTATCAGTTTTAACATGTTTTTTAAAGAGGTTTTAATCATTTAATTTCTTAGGTTAATTATGGTAAAGTTTTTTAACCAATAACAATATGAGATTTCTTTCATGGGTGTTTTTTTGTTTGCTTGTTATAAAAGTACACTTAGTTGTGATTTGTGTTATTCTGAAGAAGTCCATTTACCAGGACGAAAGAGCTTAATACTGTAGGACAATAAAGTGAGAGTGTGGTCTAGTCTGTTTCCACACAGTAATGGTCACAAAACCTTTTCAAAATGGTATATACGTTCTCTGTGTTCTGCTGTTCTCTTCTTTATGCAATAATAGTTATCTGTGTCACATTGTTCAGATCAATGCTCAAAATAATCCCTGGAACACCACTAGTTATCCGGTATCATAAAAGATCATATAAGAAGCAGATTTTTTTAAGGGAAACAAGAGTTAATGATAAATAAAGTGAGTAATGTATACAGAGCAAGTGGAAGTAATTTGTCCTAGTTGAAGATGACAGAGAAGAAGAGCTTTGTAAAGGTACCTGCAAGCTGTAGTATTAAAAACAACTACATTTGATTAAAATGAATCATGGAAGGCATGAAAAGCAAGGCAAAATGTCTCACTGATATGTTTAGTAAAAGGTGTGGATAAAAACATGGCAAGGAAAGGAATGTTTTGTGACTACTCAAAAACACGTGGAAGCTGTAGAAAAGAAATCATTTTGCAAAAGTGTACAAAATGAAAGAAGACGATTTTCAATTTTTTGTGGTGTAATGGAGCATAATCAACAGTGTATAAGAGTTGCTTGTCTGTCCTTGACTTGCAGTTCTGCATGCAGTAAGATTTCTAGCACAGTTTGTAGACTTGTAAGTCAAAGGAACAACTGGCAAGTCTTATACAGTGCTGATCACAACTGTGTGTGTGTGTGTGTGTGTGTGTGTGTGTGTGTGTGTGTGTGTGTGTGTGTGTGTATAGAGCTATTAGGTAGAGATATAACTGCAGCACTAAACACCTTTTTCCCTTAAATCTGGAGGACTTTTTTTGTTTGGTCAAGCAAGGTGGGGCACCAGATGGGGGTTTTGCGCTTGGTGCCAGATGATTAGCTATAGTTCTTGATTAAGAGAATGTGACCCATTGCTTACAGCCGAAGAAATGTTCTCAAGAATGTGAAATGCTATCCACCCTGGTGGCATAGAGGGATAAAGCCCTATGACCCATCCAACCTTGATTTGATTAACGGCTTGGTTTACTCATGGAGATGTAGACATCCTAGGTGGGAGGGTACTCAGTGATGATGCTCCTAAGGGGAGACATGGTCCAAAGAGGGGAGTTACCCTTGTGCACAATCAATAAGCATGGGGGCAGGGAAAAGGAAGTAGGCAGAGCATATAAAATAAATCCCTGGAGGGAAGCACAGATGACTAAAGTCCATAGGATGCCCTTAAATTCCATGACTGGTCCCAGCAATACCAGAGTAAATCCTGGGGATGGGAGGATGGCTGGTAGACATGGGCATGAGCATGGCACACTTGGGGCAAGGTCAATAAGATGAGGCCTGGAAAGACCAAAAAATATTAAAAAAAGAATGCAGAATGCTAAGTTTTTAATACTACATGGAAACCAGAGCTTCTGGCAGAAAGAGATAGATGAAACAAACTCCAAACTATGTACACTTATGCCATTAGGACTTGCCTCGGAGTAAAAGAAAAGATACTCCAAAAAGCTGCTGCATAAATAAATGAAGGTTTGGAAGGTCTTGTAACATAAGTATGTATATACATCAGTGTAGTGTTAAGCACATGAACAGCATGGCATGAGATTGATAAATGCTGCTAAAAAGTGAGACGGTATGATTTCAGGTTAAAAAGGAATACATTTAAAATAAAAGCAACAAGTCTGAAATGCATGGTTTACATTTTAACTTCAGAGGAACTGAAGCCTGATATAAAAGATGTTTGAATAGTTGTGCAGATGCCAAAACCATGAGATAAGCAGACATTATAGAGGTTTGTAGGAATGATGCAGTGTCTTGAAATGTTTGTACCCGATATATTTGAGATAATGATGTTCTAATTATCATCTGCATAGAAATTTATTGATGTATATTATATGTTATATTGTAAAGTGGTTCTGTATAGTATGCAGTCTTGGGTATTTTAAATGAGAGGTGGGGGAGTTTTATCAATGAATGCTATGAGTAAGAATATACTTTTTAAAAAGTTGTAGCATATGCTGTGTTTCCTCTGTAACAAGATGAGAAAGGCTGGGAAGAAACATGTTAAAGTTAATGTAACGTTATGCTGGGGGAAAGTATATTGATTATATTATGTAGAGAAATATAATAACCCCCTTTTGATATGGATGCCTAGATTAATATTCTTAGTTCAAGCTGCAGACAATTTTAAGCAAAAAATTTGCAAAAGAGAAAGTTACCAGCTTTTTTGCATTAGGACTTTTAGTTGAAGACAAGTGGCCTGCAGGTACAGGCAGTTAATCATGAGAGGACTGCAAAGCTCAGTGTAATTAATTAATAAAGGGATATTGGCAATTAGCTCAGTGAAACTACATTCTGAATGAAGTCAGCGAGGTGCACGGTAATTAACTTTTAAAGGGATATTGGCAAGCGATTCAGTGAAAATAAATGAAGTTTGACAACGTGGAAACTGAAAAGTTATACAAGGAATTACCTTTCCAGCAGCACTGTTACTTGAATGCATTAAACAGTGCACAATTAAGTTTATTTATTTAAAGGTAACCAGTGCACCTTTTCCTAAGGCTAAAAAGGTAATGCTTTCTGAAAGCATGCAAGTTATTTTCACATCTAGGAGGAAAAGAGAGATAAGATAAAACCAGACAGGCGTGTAACTAGGTACAGAACTTCTAACGTGCACTTTAGCGCAGTTTACTTTAACTTTACAATAGGTAATGTATTTTAGTGCAGCCATCAATTTAGGGTAACTGCACCCATTTGGATGGGTAGACTTCCTTTTTGGAAAGTGCATATAGTGTTATAAGTTTTTTTTAAATATGTATTTAGTTTTAGTTTGTTTCTAGAGTGTTTTTATTGAAGTGAAAAGTATGGGAAACTGACATGGTTTCACATAAAGATAAGAATAAGCAACTACATACAAGATCAGCCCGCCAGTCATTAGTGTGTGCATGTAAGATGCAAGATGGAATCATAAATTCATACGAACTGTCATGCATAATATGCAGGAGTAATAACTTTTTATCAAAATGGCTGCTTTGCAATATTAACATGGAAAACACAAAAAGCAGAGTAGTGAATTACATCAAGAATTGTAGGATGCAAGTAGCAGCATTACAAGAGACACGTTAAGATAAAAATGAGTGTGTAAATTTAAGGATTTCAGGGTAGATATTCATCAGGATCAAATGAAAAGGAGGCTAATACTGATTGCAAAAGGGCTCAAGTAGTGATACAACAGGAAAAATGGACAAAATTGTAAATTTATGGAAGCAAACAGTTTTTGGTGGTGAGAAGGATTACTCTGTTATGTACTTAAATTCTCTATAAGACTATGTTACGGGGCTTAAGAGAATTTTTAAGAGAAATAAGCTTTCAACATGAAACAGTATCTATGGGTGGGGAGTGGAGCCTGATTTGCAGTAGCGAGATTGTAATAAGGGTACCTGGAAGGGAAAACATATCTCTCAACTGTCCAGAGTTTCACTGACTGTCCAGATTTTTACCTCATATTTTTGGTCTCTTCCTCATAAAATTTGTGGTTTTCTGGCAGATCAGTAAGGATCAAAATCACTAAATAATGACATACATTTGAGTCTCAGACTTTGTATCCCTCAGAAAATATGTGCTAACACAAATCCTGTTATTCTTGCAACTTTATACTTTATTTTTTTTTTTAAAAATTGTATTTAGTTTTTGTTTCTAGAGTGTTTTTATTGAAGTGAAAAATCTGGGAAAATCTGACGTGGTTCCACATAAAGATGAGAATAAGCAACTACATAAAAGATCAGTCTGACAGTCATTAATGTGTGAATGTAAGCTAAAAGACAGAAACACGAATTCAAAAGAAACACGAATTCAAAAGAACTGTCATGCATAATATGTAGAGTAATATCTTTTTATCAGAATGACTGCTTTGTGAATATTAATATTAAATTTTCTAAGTATGGTTTTACCTTAACTTTACAATAGATGATGTCTGTCAGTGCAGCAATCAATATCTGTTTAACAAACAATATAAATATATGTATATATATATATATATATATATATATATATATATACACATATACATACATATATGTGTATACATATATTTTATATATATATATATATATGCACATATGCCCGCGTTTGTGGTTGTTTACTCCCTTTCCTGTAACTAGTCTAGTCCAGATACAGATTTGCTGTATCCAGGACTGTTTGTAAGCTTCTGAGCAGTGTCAAAGTCTGCTCTTCAATTTTTCCCTTAGATCTACTAGTTTTCTCCTCTCCTGCACTTTTACTAGCTTGTTAATCTAGCACTTTACCAGACTTCTTGTAGCAATTATTGTAGCACACAAAAGTGCTACCAGCACTAAACGTTCTACAAAGAAACAGCTTCAGTACTTATTATTGCCCACCCCTCCAGGCACGTCTAAAGGTCAGTTCTCTGTGCTTTCTCCTATTAACTTGGTGAACTTGGGCATCCTGAGTCAATGTAGCAACTGCCTCATGTACACTGACAAACCTCTCCTCTTACCTCCCAACACTCAGACTTGCGAAAGATGCAGTTATATATCCAAAATGGAAGCCACGCACTCTCCAGCCAAGACTGGAATAGCTGGTCAAAAGGAGAAGGTCAACACTTGCACCACACCACATGGAACACATAGCCCTCCAAAACACACGCCAGCACTGCCTTTACACAAAAACACAAACTACACACCCACCTTCGCTGTGGCTCTCAATAAAAATCTACCCAAACAGCAGAGACCTCCAAGGCAGAAATGCACTCGACCACCACAACACAACACTAATCACGAGAGACACAACTCTCCTAAATAGTGTGCCACTCAACCAAAGTCCCTAAGGCAAAACAGCATGCCCAACACACTAGTCATAGGTGACTCAATAGTGAGGTACACTGATGTCCCACTCACTACGTTGAATAACAAGAAAGTAACAGTCAGCTGCCTGTCAGGCACTAGGATCCACCACATAATGCATGCACTCAGGTCCCTCAACAACAGGTACAAATATGACTCTGTCATTGTACATGTGGGTGTAAATGTCCTGAGGCATACCTCCCTGGACTACATGAAAAGAGACATGGAGGAGCTCTCAGATTATGTAGCCCAGGCAGGTATGATCCTAGCCCTGAGCAGCATCCTACCATCACCCAGAATGATACCACAGTACAAGCAGAAAAATGATTGATTTCAACAATTGGCTAAGTTTCTGGTGTCATTTTAAGGGGATCCAGTATCTAGCTGCCTGGGATGACATGATTGACAGACCTCAATGCTTTGCCAGAGATGGCCTGCATCTGTCACACCTGGGCTTCCGGATACTGGCCAAGGCTCTTACCACCCCTATAGTGCCTTTTTCAAAAGACCAAATTACCACCAGAACAGCTACAAACAAATGCAATCTGAGGGTCATGCTGCTCAATGCTAGAAGTCTAAATCTCAAAATGCACTCGTTCGAAGCACTCCTTAAAATAGAGAACATCAACATTTGTGCCATAACAGAGACCTGGTTCAAAGCAACAAAAAGCACCCCTGCACTACCAGGCTATAACTCATTCTACACCTTTCGGCCCCAGAACTTGGACTGAAGCTCCAAAGGCAGTGGGGTTTCCATATTCATAAACGATATGCACACCTCCAGACTGGTAGCCCAACATAACGCATCTGAGATACTTCAGGTGCAGCTAACATTGGGTAAGACAGCAATTCAGGTCATAGCCTAATATAGGTCCCTAACCATGTCCCAAGACTCACACTCCATGTTCCTAAGCACCCTGGAGAATGTTAAGGTCCAGCCTAACACTCTCATACTGGGTGACTTAAACTACCCCTCCATTAACTGGGAAAACTACTCATGTACCAATACACTTGCCCAATGTTTCCTGGAATTCATTAATTTCAGTGCCCTGGACCAGCTCGTTCTTACCCCCACTAGAGGTAGCAACATCCTTGACCTGGTCATTACTAACATGGGTGACCGTTGCTCTACACCAAGAGTCAACTCCTCCCTGGTTAGATCTGACCACAAACTAATCACCTTGGAAATCCCCCCAAAGGTAACCATCATGAAAAACTTCTCTAAAGTTAACTTTGGGCTCCTAAAAACAGAGGTGGCTAACTTCACTGCACCCATGCAAATGAAGATCAGTTGCATGACCGCTGAATCATACATCAATGCACTGTACGAACACGTACACAAATGCATGGCTCTCGCCATACCCAATAGAACCAAGACACTCTCCACCTAATAAAGGAAGCCAATAGAACCAAGACACTCTCCTCCAAAAAAGGAAGCCAATCTGGTGGTCCCCTGTCATAAACAAACTGTACAACAGAAGGAGGAAACTGATGTAGAATAAGGTGAAGTCCCAAGACTGGAAAAACTCCCTTATCAGCCTCAATAAAAAGTTGAGATCCCTCATCAAATCCTCTAAAGCTAGCTATGAAAACAGAATTGGAGCAGATAGTAAAGACAACCACAAGGCCTTCTATAGTTATGTAAAGAATCTCCACAGCAATACACAGATTTGCTCTGAGCTACTGCACAATGGTACCTCCTATACCGAGCCAACAGATATTGCCAATATACTGGCTGACAGATTCAGTGCCAACTTTACTCCTCTCTTCCCCCCTAAGGGACCAGTCACAATACCAGTAGATTGCCAGGCACCCGGTGTTTCTGCTGCACAGGTTAAAACAGCACTGTCCAAGGCCAAGAATACAGTTTCTATGGGAACTGACAATATCCCTGGCTGTGTTCTACATGAAATACAGCGTGAACTGGCACCTCACCTGTGTGCCCTGTTCAATCACAGGCTCGCCTCAGGCTTTGTTCCTACCAAATGGTGCACTGCTTCAGTCATCCCTCTCCACAAAGGAGGACCGACTTGCCCCATTAGCCTGACGAGTCTGATATGCAAAGCTATGGAACACATCATCATGGACCTAATAAATAAGGATACAGGGAATCTCCAAACACTGGATCCCATACAGTTTGGTTTAGTGAAGGGTGGATCATGCCTGCTCAACTTAGTCAACTTCTTTGAGTCAGTGACCAGAGCTGTGGATGAAGGCAAGGTGGTTCATACAGCTTACGTTGATCTGGCCAAGGCCTTTGATACCATTCTCCACTCAGGAATCATAGAAAAACTCACTAAGCTAGGCATCAACCCCTATATCACTAGGTCGGTAGCAAACTGGCTCACAGGTAGAGCCCACAGTGTGAAAGTAGCTGACTTCAAGTCAGATTGCCGACCAGTCACGAGTGGAGTCCCACAGGGTTTGGTCCTGGGTCCTCTCCTGTTTGGTATCTACTTCTCTGAAGTCCAGGACAACATGAAGGGACTCTGGTTGACAAATTTCACAGACGATTGCAAGTTGGGAGCTATTATTAACTTCCCAAGTGATGTTGACATTCTACAGAAAAGCCTCACTGAGACCAACGACTGGTGTCAGAACCATGGCCTTAAGCTCAGTGCCAAAAAATGTGTTGACAGCAACCTGTCCTTTGACCACCACATTGTCAGTGTGGTCAGAAAGTCCTTCTATGTGGCACATCTCATTACTAAGGGTTTTGCATCCAGGAAGAAAGAGGTCATTGTCTCCTACTACTCTTCCCTCATTAGGCCAATCATTGATTGCAGTGCTCTATCTGGCATGTACCTCACTAAACACCTGCAACAACTGGAGAGGCCACAAAAGTACCTCACAAAGAGGATCCTAGGCCTTAAACATTTGTTCAATATGGACAGACTAACAAAACTCCAACTATACCCTGTCTAATATCGACTACTTAGAGGCGATCTCTTCTTCATTTACAAAGCCATGTCTGACCCGGCTCTGTTAGAAATGCTACATCTGAAGAAATCCCAATTCCTTCGCACCACACACTTGAGAGACCTCAACCTCATTACCACAATCAACAGAACATGCTGGAGGGACAGGTTCATAACCCAGAGAATGCCCATGCTATGGAATAGACTTCCCATACATGTCAAGCAGAGCACCTCACTGGCCCTCTTCAAGAGAAATCTTGATGAGTGGATGGGAAATAGAAAATTCACCCTAGGGATCACTCCAGTGGCTTTACTCAATAGAGGCACTGGGAACTAAGGTCGGGTGGCACAATGCCAGGGTAATTCTATGGGCAAGGCTTGTAAAGGCTCCAGGGCTATTAGCCTAGTACACACGCACCTATGAACCTATATACATAGATGTATATATATATATATATATATATATATATATATATATATATATATATACATACACATATATATAAAATAAAAACCTCGATCAGAAGAAATCAGACTGCAGACTAAAAATTAAAGAGCTTTCGTTCGTTTACTATTTTAAAACACGAACTTCATCAGAAAATTCATTTAAATGTATACTTTAGAAAGTGCAAACAACATGTGGAAGTTTAAAACTACACTAACAGTTTAAAATTCAAAAAATATAAATAGAACCCCGCCCACTAGGTGGGCGGCATTAATTATGTTAACCATCTTAATAAACATTTAATATTTAAAGTTCCATTGAGCCCTTGTGGTGTGTCAGCTTGAAGTCTCACTTGCCATTGTATTTTCCTGACTTCCTGACCTCCAGGAGAGGGTTGACATCTTCAAAAGGAAAAACTACTTTGTCCAAAACTGCAAACTTAAAATTAGAAAAATGGGAGCACACTAGACTATGTTTAGCAAAAGCGTTTTTACTTTCTGTGATTCTAATTGCTCTGATATGCTCTTTTATTCTGTCATTTAATATGCATATAGTTTTTCCATATAAAAAGAGCCAGAGGGAACAGATCGCAATGTACACAACATTCTTGGTGGTGCAGTCAAATGAATCTTTGAACTGGAGACAAAGGTTTTGTGCTGTTAACTTCAGATGATCTCTGATCAGAATATGTTGACAACAAATACAATGACTGCAACTGTTCATTCCAGTGGGACCAGAGGGTTGTTTCTTCTGATATTTCTTTTCATTTTCCAGAAAAGACTTCAAGGATGTAATTTTTTTTTATAGCAGAAGAACGGGGCTGATCCTTGAGCTTTTGCTAATTCTTGAATAACATTAATGGTGCTCTAGTTTTTGATAATACAGTCATGGATTTCCCATCCACTCATCACTGTATTGTCAAAAACTGCAGATCTAATGAGATAGGTAGCGGAAAGCATGAACAGCCATTACTAACGGGACCTGTGTTAGTAGTAAAACCATATCTGAAAATCATTTGGTGCCGAGAATGTCTCTTAGAATAAACATCATAAAAACAATAGTCAATGAGTTCAGTGGGGGTAGTTCTTCTCTATAAAGAGATATCTGAGAAAGCAGCATTCTTTAAAAAACTGATCCTCTTCATTGACAAGTCTACTTACATGTACAAATTGGCCCTTCACTATGTTTTTCTTCAAAAACAGGGGATGTTGACTGTTGTGGTTCAGAAAATTATTTATAAAGTTGCCTTTACAATAAATCGTGGAGTTGAAACTTTTATGGACTTTAGCACAAGAAAGGGTAATGCCCAAGAAATTAACTGTTTTACCTATACCTGAGATGGTGAAGTCAAGAAACTATATGCTGTCTTTGATGTTTGAAATAAAATCACTTAATTCGTTCTGAGTGCCCAGCCAGAGAAAAATGCATTGTCTATGAAATTCTTGTAGACATACAATTGGTTGAATCCTTTCAAATTAGTGAGTGTGTGGGCCTCCCAGAAACTAAGCAATAGGTAAGTATAAGCCGGTGCCATTTTAGCTCCCATGGCTACACCTTTAATTTGATGGAAAATGTTATCAATGAAAATGAAGAAGTTGTTTCCACAGCTAATTGTAGAAGTCTATAAAGAGTATGAGCTTTACCCAATTTGGTACCAGCATGGTTCATGAGGCATCTCTCCACTAAGCAAAAAATATGTTATGTCTTACCATAACATTCTATCTGTGTTGCAGATCTTTGTTCTTTCATTACTATTTGGACTTCGTTTCCATCCTCGGAACCGATACGGCCATTTCCATGCTTGCGCCAGCCAAAAACTCTCAGCTGAGACCTACCCATAATGCCCCTCTCCTAGTTACTCCAGATCAAGTTTGCCCGCCCCTATATAATAGACGTAGTAATAGAAAAATAGTAGCAGGCTCTGTCTGAGCAAATACCCTAACCAGGAGTTCCTAAAGTCCACCAGGAGTCCAGGCAGGGGGAAGGAGGGTGGGAAGTAATGAATGAACAAAGATCTACAACACAGATGGAATGTTATGGTAAGACATAACTTCTTTATCTGATGTTGTAAATCTTTGTTCATTAATTACTATAAGGACAGAGTCCCCAGCTACTTGAGACCTGGGTGGCCCTAAGGAAGGATATTCCTGAGCACTATAGAACCAAAAGATGCTCGTGCCCTGGAGGCCAAGTCCAATTTGTAATGAGAGATAAAGGTATGAGGTCTTGCCCAAGTGGCTGCTGCCAGATATCATCCATACAGGCTCTGGAATTAAATAGGTTCATAGGTTCATAGGTTAGAACTAGGCTAACTGCCCTTATGAGCCATTTCAAGCCTAGCCAATTACCCCATGTGAGATCAAACTGCACCCTGCATCTCTGTAAGTAAAACACTAACCCATTATGCCATCTCCCACCCTTGCTGCAGAAGTAGCCATAGATCTGGTAGAATGAGCCTTTATTCTTTAAGGTAAGAATAGCTTATTCTGTTGGTAGATAAAGGTAATGACATTTCTAAGCCAGGAGGATAAAGTCACTTTGGAAAAAGGTTTACCCAATCTGGGTCCTGCAAAGGCCACAAACAATTGATCTGTTTTCTTGAAAGATTTAGTCCTGTCCAAATAACAATGAAGTTGCTGATGCACATCAAGGGTGTGCAAAAGGTACTCTCCTCTATTAGAATGCTGAGGGAAGGAAACCGGCAGGTCAATAGATTGGTCAATGGAAAAACCAGAAATGACCTTGGGCAAGAAAGAAGGGTCAGTACAAAGGGACACCCTATCCATGTGGAAGATCAAGTAAGGTCTCTTGACACTCAAGGCCTGCAGCTCAGATACTCTTCTTGCTGAGGAAAGTGCTACTAGAAGTAAGGTCTTCCATGACAAAAATTTTAAATTACATGAATCAAAGGGCTCGAAAGGATGACCTGTGAGAGACTGAAGTACCAAAGTCAAGTCCCAGGGTTCTAAGGGAGGTTTAACATGTAATACTCCTTTCAAAAATGTCTTGCATAGGTGGTGTGACATAATCGAAGAATTATTAAGTCCATTATGAAAACTGGCGATAGCTGTTAAATGTACAGTGATCGTCGATGCTGAGGCTCCTACATGTAAAAGAGTAGTCAGGTATTGTAGGATCTTTTGAATAGGCAAAGAGAAAGGGTCTAAGTTCTGATCTTTGGCCCAAATAGAGAACCTAGTCCATTTACTAGAATAAACTTTCCTGGTGGAAGGTTTGTGTGAAGCCAGAAGAATTTCATGAACATGAGATGGGATGTCAGGCAGCCTGGCAATCATTGGAAGTGGAGGAACCAAGCTGTGAGCTTGAGACTGTGGAGGTTCAGATGAATCAGTCCCTGAGGATGGGATAACAGGTCTTGGGAATGATCCAGGATTCACGAGCTGTGAATCAGATGAGGCCATAGAAATGGGAACCAGACTTGACGGGGCCAGTAGGGGGCAATGAGATCATTTTGCTTCTCAACCTATGAGCTTTCTGGAGAAATTTTGAAATGGGGGAAAGGCATACAGAAGACCCGGGGGCCAATCATGCATTAGAGCATCCCTCGGGGGTTCCCCTTGAGGGGGGATCAGGGCAAAGTAGTTTTTGCATTTGTAGTTTATGGGGGAAGCAAACAGATTGCAGCAAGGCTTGCTCCAGCGCTGGAAGATCCGATCTGCTGTTATAGGGTTGAGGGACCACTCATGAGGCATCAGGATGTTCCTGCTCAGATTGTCCACAATAAGGTTGGAACTCCTGGGAATGTGCATTGCTATAAGAAAGCGGTTGGAAGCTATCGCCCAGTGTCAAATCCTCATGGCTTCCCGACACAGGGGGTAAGACCTGGTCCCACCTTGCTTGTTGATATACCAGATGACTGACATGTTGTCTGACTGAATTTCAATGGTCCCAGAGGGTAGGGATGCATGGAACACTTGCAACGCTAAGAGAACTGCCCTCAGTTCCAGGACATTTATGTGCAAATTGGCCTCCATGGGGGACCAGGTGTCTTGGACCATCTTTCCCTGGAAATGCCCCCCCACCCTAACAGGGAAGCATCCGTGGTCACTGTGGCTGTGGGCTGGGGAAGACAGAATGATCAACACCAAAGATTTGTTTGTGGCTTCATCCACCATAGAATTTCTTCCTTGCAACGGTTTGTAAGATGTATCATGTGGTCGAGTGGGTGAGTTAGAAATGACCATTGTGCGGAAAGGAGCCACTGCAGGATTCTCATGTGCAGCCTCACCAGTGGTACTAACATAATGGCAGCCACCATGGAGCCTAAGAGTTGCAGTACAAGATGTGCTGGTACATAGGTCTGAGGAAGAAGGTCTTGGATTTGGTATCTTATTTTCAAAAGTCTGTGATGAGGGAGAAAAGTTTGACAGGATGTTGTGTCGAAGACTGCTCCAATAAATTCCAGTGTCTTCATTTGGGACATTTGAGATTTGTCCTTGTTGATTGTGATCCCCAAGCGGAGAGCGAGACCTTGAGTGTAAGAGAGGCTGTGAACTAGGAGATTCCTGGTCGGAGCGGTAAGGAGCCAGTCGTCTAGATATGGAAACACCTGGAATCCTTGTAGTTGAAGATGAGCTACCACAACTGCCATACAGTTGGTGAACACTCTGGGGGCTGTCAAGAGACCGAATGGCAGTGCCCTAAACTAATGATTGGCTCCCAGCCAGAAGCAGAGAAACCTCTGGGAGTGGTGATCCATCTTTATGTGGTAGCACGCATCCTGGAGGTCTATAGAGAACATCCTGTTGTCCCTCCCTAGGAAGGGAAGAATGGACTGTACCATGACCATGCAGAATTTTTGAGGTTTGATAAATTTGTTCAGTAGGCGGAGATCCAGGATTGGTCTCCAGTCCCGTCTTTTTAGGCGCTAAAAAGAACCTCGAGTAAAACCAAGATCCTGTCTGGTATGGTGGGACTGGTTGGATGACTCATTTTCTTATAAGCATTTTCTATTTCTAAGGCTGCTAATTCCCTCTGATTGTGTGGTACATCAGGGATTCTTTTGACGGGTCTGGGAATTAAATTGAATGGTATTTGGTAGCCTTTGGATATTATTCTCTGCACCCAGACATCGGTAGTAATAAGATGCCAGGCTGCTAGGTGCAGAGTAAAATGACCCCCGACTGCTTCCAGAGGAAAGCACTTTGGCCACGGCTCAGGAGCGCTGGTAGGGTCTGCCAGAGAAAGAATCTCTAGCGCCCTGGTTATGCGGACCCCCTCTACCCCGAAAGGGGTGTCTTCCAGATGAGTTGCCCCCTCTGCCCTGGGGAGATTGTTCACCACGAGTGTCACGAAAAGATCCTTGGAATTTCTTGAACCACATTTTTCCTCCCACCTGGTTCCTGGAGTAGGACTTCTGGGTGTTGGAAAAGCGTATGCTCAAAGCAGACAAGGTCTTTCCATCTTTCTCAGTACGTGCAAGTGTGTCTCGTACTTTGGGTCCAAAAAGTGCAAATTCGTCAACAGGTGCATTGACAAAGGAAGATTTAAAGGGGTCTGCGAAGTCACACAACCGCATCCAAGCATTACGTCTAATGACAATGCCTGATGCGGCCGCTCGAACTGCCCCTCAGTGGTGTGAGATATCAAACGCACTGAGGAGTTGGAGATAGATTCAAGGGTCGCTAGCTGCAAGGCGACAGTGTCACGCACCTCATCAGACAATACCCCACCAAAGAGGAAGACATTTCGGAAATTAGGTCTCTTTGGAGGTGAGTAAAGTGTGCCAGATAGTTCAGTGACCGAATGGTGTAGGTCACTGAAGCATAGGTCCACTTCCCTAGTCTGTCCATGGCCCGGGACTCCCTGTTCAAAGGATGGACAGTGGAACTATCTTCTGCCAGTTCCCTCTTGGTGGCTGCCGCCACGACCATAGAATCAACTGTCAACTGTTTGGACCAGTGGGGCTGGTCTTCAGGTGTAGATAAAATTTTGTCTGGCCTCCAGGGGACAGGTTCTACATTGTCTGGGGCCTTCCAGGCATGCTGCACAATGAGCTTAACAAGGTCATCTGCCGGTGGGGTCATCCAGGAAGTCGATGGCTGGGCACGGAATGCCTTCTGAGGAATCGGTGTTTTTGCAGAAGGGTTACAGGACTTCCAGTCTCCCTGCTGCTTGAAGATTTTGGGAATGTTTCCGAATGAGACATCATCTGGGGGAGACCGTGGGGATCCTTCCCCCTCATCACAATCAGTGTCTTCAGTGATAGATTCCTCTGGGGAATCAAGGTGCTTCCTCTTGCAGCATTTCTTCCGAGGTGGCTCCCCAATGGAATCTTCTGGGGAGGATTCTGAAGAAGGGGTTCCCTTCAAAGGGGGGGTCTTGCAACTCCCATGCCTGCTGTCCCAAAATAGAGGGTTGGGAGAGGTGCATGCTGGGGGGGGGGGTTCTGATACTGTCATTGGTGCTGACTGCGAGCCTGTGGAGTCAAGGACCCCCTCCATCACCTGGACAGCAGGCCCGCCCAAAGAGGGATGGAAGCCCAGAACCAGAAAGAGCAACCTTGGAACTGGGGTCACACCCTGCCCTGAGGAGCCCATCTCCAGGTGAAGAGCTCTGAGAGGACAGGAAGCTGTCAGAGCCATGGACATAGACTGCAGTGAGAAAATAGGTGCCAGGCTAGGTACCAAGGTACAGACGGTCCAAGCACTGCTCTGAGAGTGCATTGGCTCCACCTGAGCTGATGCAGCAAGGGTGGTCGATGCCGACAGGGGACAAACTGCTGTCAGAGCTGAGACAGTATGCGCCGGCGTGGACATCGGTACTGAGATCTCTGGGATCTGGGTAGAGGCCGGAGGAGGATAAACAGGGGAAGATGTAGTAAAAGATTCTGAGCCAAGAAGGATGGAAGGTCTAGCTGGAATGGGCAATCCCCTAGCTGCCAGAAGCTGGTCCACAACCAGCACTAGATCTAATTCAGAAAAACTCCTAGTGGAGCTAATGGAGACTGCTGAAGTAGAATCAGGTCTTTCTAGAAAGGGGCTAAACCTCTGCCCCAAAAAAGGGTTGTAAGTTGGAGAGTATCTTGTCCTTGGCAGATATTCAAGTTTTGGAGCTGATGGAGCTGAAGAAACTGTCGGCACTGTGGCTAGGGATAGTGCTGAGACAGGTACAGTCATAGGAGCCAATGGCGGAACCAAGGACAGCACCGAAGTCAGTGGTGCCGAGGTTGGAACCAAAATAGGGGTGAATATCATGGATGGCACCAGGAGAGAAAATACAGAGCCTGGTGCCGAAGAGGTTTGCGCCGAGGGTGCCGGCGAAGCATGGGGCCGACTCGGTTCCATAACTGACAGAGATGCAGGAACCAAGTGACTCCATTTTTCCTTATGGTTTTTGGTCTTTGGAGGGAGTGAGACCTCTGACCCAGATAGAGCCTTCGAAAAAGGTGTCTTGATTAAACCTTTTAAAATAAGCTTATTTTTACATTCTGCTAGTGTACGATTACTAAAACTAGCACAAATGTCACAGTCAGCTTTAATATGACCCACGCCCAAACAGCAGACACAACAAGCATGTATATCTTATGCCCACACTTGTCATACTGTTTAAACCCCAACTTAGCTTTGTCTGACATAGTAAGGCAACAAGGCTATCCTATAGAAAAAACAAAATAAGGGAGAGAAAAAGGTGAGAGAATACCAACAATGGTATTTAAAAAATACCAGAAGAGGTAAGGAAGGGCCTGTCAAAGATAGGAGAGAGGGACAGTACCAATAATGGTAGAAATTAAATTACCAAAGTAAAGGGTAGGGAATAGGATTAGGTTATAGGCGACAGTGAGAAAAGGCTAAATTGACTAAAACTTAAAAAATTTGAAGAGAAACTATCTTAAAAATGACAATTTTCTACTTAGCTTTGAGAGAGATGGCTAGCACGTCTGATTAGGAACGTGGCAAACGAGATGTAGAGTAACTAGGAGAGGGGCATTATGGGTAGGTCTTAGCTGAGAGTTTTTAGCTGGCGCAAGCTTGAAAATGGCCGTATCGGTTCCGAGGATGGAACCTAAGTCCTAATAGTAATTAATGAACAAAGATTTACAACATCAGATTGCCGTCTTATATGAGGAATGTTAGGGTACAGAGCCACTATGTCAAGAGTAACCAATAAAACATTCCTTGAGGAACCAATAAAATCAAGGGAATCACTGATAAAAATGTAGATTTCATTCAGGAATTCCCAAGTCTTTCAGATAAAACTGGGAGCTTTGAATTATAGTGCTCAGACAAAAAATCGAGAAGTTCGGCAACAAATTCAGTTTTAGTTTTTTTGAAGGAGACAATGTGTCTCAAATGAGGGTCAATTTGATCTTTGTGAATTTTCAGAATACCAAACATTTTACCAAGACAAGGATTCCCTACTTGCATGAAGTCAAACTCATAATCTGTAATGAGGTTGTCATAAAAAAGATCCAGTAACATGCAGTCTATTTTTTCAAAACATCTTAACACCTCATCAGGCTCTACTATCTGATAGGAGACATTTTTGTTCACAGTCATTTACATTTTGTGTATGTAAGTTCTACTGTCCATAACCACAATACCGGCTCCTTTATCAGCCTTCATAACTTTGATATTTGGGTCATTACAAAACTGTTGTACAGCTTTTTTCTCTTCAGGATTTAAGTTAAACTATTTGTGATACAGTTTATTAGCTACTGCATTTCTAATATCAGTTTCACAAACTTTAGAGAAAATATTCAGTGCAGGATGGAGGATCAGATTAAAAATACTTCTGCTTTTGAGGAAGTTGTCCTTAGTATCTGTATTCTGAAAATTCAAGCTATTTTCTAAAATGTCCATGGAAGGTAAAGTTCGAATCATTGTGTGTTATGGTCCATCAACAAAATCACCTACTGATGCTGTAGGTCTAGAATCATCTAAACTGCTATTAAACACACCTTCACTGGTTGCAAAATTATTATTTACAAATCCTTGTTTCAAGTTAAGCTTTCTAACATACAATTTCAGATCCAGTATGAGATCTGTAGTCCTCGCACACTGTGCTGGAATAAAATTAATACCTTTTTCAGTACTGACTGCATATTTAAATTAATCGGATAACCAGACAAGTTGAACATGGTAATGGAATTTGGGGGAGAAGATTTGCTGGAAAAGAGGGAAAAGGTATATGAGAATTTAAAATATCATTCTCAGCCTTGCTATGCTGTGACCTCTTCTCTTTCCTTTCCCTCTCTCTTTTATTCTTCCTCTCTCAGATGTGTAAACCTTGCTGTTTAACTGTCCTGGAAGATAAACTATCCTGATCATTAGTCCTGGAATCGGATAAAGGAATATTAGAAGAGGGAGCAGTTACTTCAGCTGAAGCCTCAGCTCTAGGTGGAGATGGAATACCCAGTGGGGAGGCTGACTCATTCAACTGGGCGGAAGCATCTCTTCTGACATCAATCAGAGTGTGTCTTAGATCACTGCGAACCTTAGCTACTGTGGAGAGAAAAATTAAACGTTGAATAGTGTTCACATTAAGGAAAGCTGCAAAATTCTTTGGTGTAGTTCCTTTATGTGCAATTTGTCTTGTTGAATCGAAGCTCCTGTTACAGAAGTTAGACTTTGACGGGGGATAATCCATGTTGGTTTGATATTGCTGCCAGTCTCTGAGTATTATCTTCTTTTTACACTGAATAATAATATTTACATCCCTAGAAATTTTAGAGTCCAATGAATCCAAAGCCATTTTCACCTGCTCAAACTGAGGATGTGAAATAACAGACCCATTAAAGGTTCTAATAAGTACACTGAAAGACTGTAGTTTAACCTGATCATTGTCAGTGAGGACTAAGTACTTTTAAACCAGCTTCATTATAAATTTGGCAGAGCGACTTGAAAATTGCACTATCAGGATCAATTCCATTAGGGATTTTAAAACATCTTAAACCCTGTGGAACTATTTCAGTGGAGATGCATTTGTTTAAATAAAAGTTATCATATTCACTGTTTTTCTATGCAAACAGGAGTCTTTCAGACTTGCAAATTAGATGTCTGCAATTTCCTGTAGAACCATTGACAATACCTGTAGTATGCAAAGCCTCTGATTCCCCGTTAGTTTACCTCGTTTGATAGTTTCTTCTAGTATGTATCGTGTAAATATGCACATATATACATATTTATCTATATATATATATATATATATATATATATATATATATATGCAATATATACAGGAGTCTTTAAGACTTGCAAATTAGATGTCTGCAATTTCCTGTAGAACCATTGACAATACCTGTAGTATGCAAAGCCTCTGATTCCCCGTTAGTAGAAGTCAGCAAATTGGTTCATGTCATTCGAGGTTTTTATTGTTCTATGTAGTCGTTGTGTTTACCTCGTTTGATAGTTTCTTCTAGTATGTATCATGTATATATGTACATATATACATATTTATCTATCTATATATATATATATATATATATATATATATATATACACACACACACACACACACACACACACACACACACACACACACACACACACACACACATATGGGTCCACTTCAAAATACTGAGAATAAAATCTCTAAAGCTCAAAATACTGAAAACACACAGGATACCAACACTTATTATATTCCAGCACAAGTACACACTGA